>NC_143569.1:29179000-29487500 GCF_054136105.1 Typopeltis vanoorti | reverse complement strand
AATCAGGCCATTACCACTGGTAGGCGGGGATGACTTGACTCTCCGAGTCAAGTCATCCCCACCTTCCAGTGGTATTGCTTTATATTGCTTTATTTTTACTTTTATATTAATTTATATGAAATGAAATAATTTTTTTCTGATTTTAGTATTCTTTTGATCTGTTTATAATGCAAACACACATAAACATGTAGTCACTATTCATTATGCCTTTATATGGAGGAGAGAGAGCAGGATAAGATGGATATGGAATTTATACATTAATAAGGGACAATTACCTGTAAGAGGGGGACTGGCCACTAGACAATGTAATGCAATGTAAAGGGCTTTGGGAATGCTAAATCCAATAACAGAATCAGAAGATGTATCCATAACCAAGATGGTGAATCTGCTACCAATTGGGAAAAGTGACCATTTGGTCTTATTCTGAAAGGCTGTAAACATGTGGAATTCACAGTTGAGAAAGACTATATATGGAACTACAAAGTTCGTGATTAAGACAAGCTTAGGAAGCAGCTTGTGTGGCACTATGGAGTAATATACTACGAGAGAAGAATATCTATACTGGATGAAAAGTGGTCATGGATTGTTTGAGGGAACTAGCACATTACATACCAAGGGTCAGGAGAATAATCTAAGTGGGAGTTAAATGGATGAATGGCAATATAAAGTAGGAGCTGCAAAAAAACAAAGAGAGAAAATATTGTTGAGGGAATATAAAGAAAGGTGATCAGCATGTTCATGAATAATACAAAGTGCAGGCAAGAAGGGGATGGACAAGAATGGTAAGGAGGGTTAAATCAGATTATATAAGAAAATTATATAAGCATGCCAGAAGAAATCTTGGAGAGAGAGATTTTTTGCTGTGTAGTGAATAAGAGGAAAAATGACTATGGATGGAAAACTTTAATCATTGGTAATGGCTGGAATGTGACAGAAGCAGAAGAAATGGTTAAGTTATTATGTGATCACTTTGCAAGTGTGTATCCAGGTGGTGATAATGCAGTTACTGATGTGAAAGAGACTGATATGAGAATTGAGGTAAAGGCACAGCATACTGAAAAATATCAATGTGAATACAGTAGTGGGACTGGATGACATATCAGCCCATGTGTTATGAAAATGTGCAAGAAAACTTGCAGAACCTTGACCAAGTTCTTTAACCTAAGTCTCAACTCTTGCAAGGTTCTGAGGGACTGATAAGATGGAAAGATAGTTCCATTACATAAAGAAGGTTACAACACAGAAGTAACAAATTACAGATCAGATAAGTATCTAAGGAGTTGTAGATAAGATATTGCTCTTGATACTAGGGCAAAAATTTTATACTAATATAAAAAGGATTTCACTTACTATGTACATTTTTGTTATTCATTAATTACATAAGCTGGAGCAAATGGAAGTGGATATGAAGCTGGTGGCATGGATGGAGGAGGAATGACTGACAGACAATACAGAGTAGTTTATGGTGGAGTAGAGTCCAGGAGAATGATTGTAAGTGGAATGCTCTGTATTAGGGCCACTACAGTTTAATCTGTATATTAATGTCAAGGAATGATTTGAAGTGGAGTATTCAGTTGTTTGCTGATGATACAAAGCTGGGAAGAGTAATAGTTAATAAAGGTGATGTAGAAATACTGTGGGATGATACTGGCAATATGAGCAAAGGATAATGATCATCAATTTATTGTGGCTCAGTGTTATGTACCACAGGATGAAAAGATTACATATTGTGTATTACACTGATAGTACTGGATTGCAGGAAATTGATAAGGCTACAGATTTGATAAGGCTACAGATTTGAGGGTGATGTGGACAGATTTAAAGTTCACAGGGAATACTGCAAAAATTGGCATGATAGATCAATGGATTAAAGTTATGATATGACTGCATCTTGACTATATGCACATATTTGGTGACATGGTTTCTTTGGAATGAGGAGGTGAAAAGGCTCCAGAGACAAGGGACCAAGCTGGTCTGTGAAATGCTCCTGATGAGGACAGATTGAAGGTGTATAGGTTGCAAAGTTCTGTTAACAGGTAGAAAAGAAGAGACATGATAGAAACTTATAAGTTACAAAAAGAGTTCTAGAAGATGAACATAAAAGATATTTTTCAGTACATGACAAGTAGGAATCTTCCCTAGAAATTATGTAAAAGTGTGGTTGGTAAGGGTGTGGGGATAGAATTTTTTGCCTGGAGAATGGTGAATGACTTGCCAGGGGTAGTTGCAATTGCTTTGTCAATGGAGTTTAAGGAGAGGTATTGCATGTCTTCTGTGAATAATGGTTAGTGTGATTTCCTGTGATGAGTTTTCTGACTCCATGGAGATACTCATGTAATAATAATATGAATAATAAAACTAACAATGAAAAAAAAAAGTGATTTGTATAATTATTTAAAATTACTTACCCATTATGATATCAATGAAAGTTTTACTTTTGAAACTGAACTTCGTCATTCTAAATGTTAACTTAATTAAGCAAAATTCATAGAATAATTATGCAGTTATGCATTTATGTTAAAAACTATTGCCACATGTGTTTTCTTCATACATAATTTGTTAGGGAATACAGATCTTTACACCTTCTAGCGCTTGAGTTGATTTTGACTAAACAAGAATCTACATAGTCTGTTGCTAATGCAATGTGGAAATCATTTCAAAAAATGTAGCATGACAATAGAGAAGTGAAAGCAAAGAAGTTTCCCTCTAATGTGACAGCCTTTAAGAATTCTGTGGAAAGAAATTGCTCAAGGAAATGCATTGAATTTTATGGAACTACATCTGAATAATAAATTAACAGATTATTTAATTCATATTTGTTAAATTAGGGAAACAAAACACATGTGTTAAAAAGATTATTTTACTGATTAATAATAAAATAATAACTTTACGTTTCGACCCCTGTATTGAGGTCATCTTCAGAAGGATACATTCAGAAGTATAAGAACAAGCTACATGCTGTTGCACTCTATACAACATAAACGTCACATAAAATACCTGCATTTTGGAAAAACTGACCACGCACTCCAAACATACCACAGAATTGACTGGAAAGGTACCAAGTCCCTACACCGCACCAAAACCTGGTTCGAGCGGAAATTCAAGGAAGCATGTGAAATGCTCAAACATGATCCGAATCTGAATAAAAATGACGGTCTAACAATTCCAAGAATGTGGAGGACCCATCTACAACCTTCATAGCAACCACAAAGAAAAAAATCTCAATACAAGACCTAGTGAAGTGTTTTTTTTTTTTTTCCCCTTGAACATTCAATAGCAACCTGTACAAATCCAGAAGATAATCATAACATAACTGTATAATTCCAGAAGAATCCTAGTACATGAGGACTTTAGCAGAGTTTATTGTAGTTTTATTTTATTTTTGTTTATTTTATTTTATTTCATTTATTTAATTTTTTTTTCTCTCACTAGAGGGCAGGCTAAGAAAAAAGATTAGTTAACAACATAGATGTAATTTACTTGTATAAAGAGCAACAGCATGTAGCTTATTCTTATACTTCTGAATGTATCCTTCTGAAGATGACCTCAATACAGGGGTCGAAACGTAAAGTTATTATTTTATTATTAATCATACATAACAGTAAAACAATCTTTTTAACATGTGTGTTTTGTTTCCCTAATTTAACAAATATGAATGCTGATCACATGTAACCTTAAAAGAAAGAGATTATTTAATTTATTGTCAGTATTATTCAATGTGGAAATAATTTCAAAAAATGTAGCATGACAATAGAGAAGTGAAAGCAAAGAAGTTTCCCTGTAATGTGACAGCCTTTAAGAATTCTGTGGAAAGAAATTGCTCAAGGAAATGCATTGAATTTTCTGGAACTACATCTGAATAATAAATGAACAGATTATTTCATTTATTGTCAGTATTATTCAAAAATATTGGCCAATCTACTTTAATGATTTTATGTTTGAGAGAATATTATACTTGAAGAAAATTTACATCCTTGTTTTCATTTGTATCTTTCTTAGAATAAGCAATCAGAATATTATACATAACATTAGAAGATTTAATTGAAAGAACTGAATTATTATTGCCAGTCTGCAGTTCAGTTCGAAAATTAAAAATAACAACTGTTGTGAGGGAAGTATATCGATATATGACATTTTTGTTTGTTGCCAAAGTATTTGATAGCCTATAGTGGTTATGTGGAATGCCAGACCTAATTTATGCATTCTTCTTTTTTCAATGTCTTTTACGTGTTCAGACATGCAGATCTCTTCCAACCTTCCTGTCTGGCCTATATAACAAATGCCACAAGAGCAATGAATCTCATAAATGCCTGGTTTTTTCATGGGGTGATGTGGAGGTTTTGGTGGATGTAGGAATCTTGATATTTTTTGTAAAAGTTAAAAAAGCCACTTTTATGTTGTACTCACAAAGTGAGCTGGTCTCATAAGGAGACAGAGGGTTTTTTCACTTGGAAACTTGGGTTTTTCGTCCCTCAGAACAGACAAACTGGCCCATGAACACAAATGGATCTATAGTCAAAAATAAATACTTAAAATCCCTCATTGGAGGGCTCAACCTGTCCTACCTGATGAGGAAAATTGGGAGAACCCCACATTATTGATTATTTTTTGTCACCTCCAAGGGAGTCCAAAGACTCATCGAGGAGAGGGCATCAACTCTACAACTCTCTCCACCACTCACAATCCACCAACTGACCACAACTACACCAATGCCATCTATTGCTGACCACCGCCACTAGTATTTCCAAAGACAATCACAAACACTCATGCCCACAGTGGGATTCGAACCCACAGCCTTTTGGCTGGGGAGCAGACACTCTAACCACTCGGCCAGCCAAGATGGCAGCAACATGACGACAACAACAACAAACACTTCATGTTCTACCCCCCCCCCTCCTCCTTCCCCTCTTTCCTCCATTCTATGAAGAATCTCTTCCCCATTAATTTGGAACCCATTAATTTGGAAACAATCCCTTATCAACTTGCATGTCTGAATCACATCCCACTCTGTTCTATCCACAAAGCTCTGCAAATTGTATTTCTTCAATCTTTCTTCATGCTTAACATTCCAGAAACATGGAAACCACCTCTGTCAATCATCTCTCTCTCTCTCTCTCTTTGGACCCTTTCCAATATAACATCATCCTGTAAACCAGGTGACCAAATCCAAGCTAGATACAGCATGATGGTCTTTAAACAAAGAAATCATAACCTTTTTTATTTCTACATGTCAGTGTTTTCCACATCACAATGGATGATATTTCTCATTTTCGGGAACATGTATCCTAAAATTTAGGCTCTTGTCACCATTATCCACTGAATCCTTATCTCTTCCACCTGCCTCCATGCCCAACTGTATACTCTGCATTCCAAAATTTAAAACCTTTAAAATGTTTTAAAACTTTAAAAGTTTTTAAAATGCCAGCCTGGCTGGTAGAGTGGTTAGCATATCCACTCTCCAGCCAAAAGGCTGTGGGTTTGAATCCCACCATGGGCATGGATGTTTGTGATTGTCTGTAGTAATACTAGTCGTGGTCGTCAGTGGTAGATGGCATTGGTGTAGTTGCGGTCAGTTTGTGGATTTGAGTGGTGGAGAGAGAAAGAGTTGTAGAACAGGTGTCCTCCCTCGATGAGTCTTTGGACTCCCTGGAGGTGACAAATAATAATAATAATAATTAATTAATTTACTTGCAACTGGTAATCTCACTCACCGATTCATTCAAATTCACATCCCGCCAGTTTTTAACATCCAAGTGTTGTATCCCCTCTCCAGCCAAGAGGCTGCAGGTTCAAATTGTGCTCGGACAAGGATATTGACCTGATGTGAAATCACTGCTCCACTTATTAAAGGCCTGAAGTAGATTTAAAAAAAGTTCAATGTTTGGTCTCTGAGCAACAGAGTTTCCAAACTATATTATCATTATTATTATTATTATTAAAAAAGACCTCATGGAGTCAAAGACTCATCTAGGAGGTCCTTTTATCTCACACACATCTCATCATACCGCGTCTTAAACACATTCAAACTCCTTGCAGACACCACACTCTCAGGCAAGGCATTCCAATCATTCACAACTCTGCACGAAAAAACCTGCCTCTCACTCCCCTACTCACACCCTCTTTATACAGTTTCCAGGGATGACTTTGGTTCTCCCCTGATCTCCCACTATTCTCTGTAGAACTTCTCCACCATTGATCCTATAACAACCCCTTACCAACTTGTAGGTCTCTATCATATCTCCCCTCTTCCTTCTCTCCACTAGACTCTGCAAATTACATCTTTTCAATCTTTCCTCATACTCGACATTCCAGAGGTCAGAAACTACCTTAGTCAGTCACCTTTGGACCCTTTCCAACATCTCTTCATCCTTCTGAAAACCAGGTGACCAAATCTGGGCACAATAGTCCATGTGTGGCCTAATCAAAGCTTTATACAATGGAACAAGAATCTCCCTACTTCTACACGTCAGTGTCCTCCGCATCATTCCCAGAAGTCTTTGTGTTGTCTTCACAATTTTGGCGATGTGTCCCCTAAATTTTAGATCCTTATCCACTTTCACCCCCAGATCTCTTATTTCCTCTACTTCCAACAATATATTCTCACCAAGCATAAATTCTGCATCCCATCTTTGTTTTCCAAATTTTAAAACCTTACATTTTGCAACATTGAACTCACATCCCCATTTGCTTGCCCAGTCACTCAATTTATTCAAGTCTTCTTGCAAGGCCACAACATCTTCACTACTCTTTATGGTTCGTCCCAACTTTGCATCATCTGCAAACAACTGAATATCTCCATCCAAATCTTCGCCAATATCATTAATATACAAGTTAAATAGTAATGGCCCTAAAACAGATCCCTGAGGCACTCCACTAGTGACTTTCCTTTTCTTGGATATTGCACCCCCATACACAGCTTGTTGATACCTATCAGATAGCCAGTCTCCAATCCAATGCACTAATCTAATATCCAACCCCATCTGCTCTAGTTTGACTGTCAACTTATCATGAGGTACTCTATCAAAAGCTTTTGTGAAATCCAAGTATATTACTGTGTATCCTTCTCCTCTGTCCAGGGAAGCAGTCACTTTATTGTAATAAGTAAGTAGATTACTAAAACACGACCTCCCTTTAGCAAATCCATGCTGTCCATCAAAGATTATACCATTGTTGTCAACCCAACTCTGGATCCTAGTTCTCACAAGCTTCTCCAACAACTTAACCACAACACCTGACACACAGATAGGCCTATAGTTTGATGCTTGAGTTCGATCACCTCCTTTATGAAGTGGCACAATCTTGCCCTCCTTCCACTCTTTTTATTATTATGTGACACCTCCAGGGAGTTCAAGGCTCATCGAGGGAGAACTCCCACTCTACAGCTCTCCACCACTTAATTCACCAACTACAATGAACTGCAACTATACCAATGGCATCTATCGCCAACCACTGCCACTAGTGTCTTAACAGACAATCACAAACATCCATGCCCATGGCAGGACTCGAACCCACAGACTTTTGGCTGGAGAGCAGATATGCTAACCACTCAGCCAACCAGGCCAGCAATGCCAGCAGCACCCAGGATTCCCAGGTAGTAACCCTCCCAAGTACTAACTGGGGTCAGGTTTGCTTAACTTCAGTGATCAGATGAGAACTGGTACTTTCAAACCGATCTAGCCACTTTTTTATATATAAAAAATAAATGAAAATACAAAAGTGTGTGTGTGTGTGTGTGTAAAAATAATAAAAAAATGGAAAAAAAAATTTCACTCACCCATGGTATGAATGTACTATGGAAAAATTTGCAAATAAACCTTTCATGGGTTGGAGCCAGAAAAAATCCTGTTAGATTAGGATTTTTTTAAAAAATCCTTTAAAAAAATCCATGCTGACCATCACAGAGACTCAATTCCTAGCCATCTTAGCTACATCTACAGATACTAGCCTATGAAAGACAGGTCTTATCACCTAGTGTGAAGCAAGAACTCCAAAGAGGAATTTGGTAAGTCACAGTACTATAAGATTCTATCCTATTATAAATATAGAAGAGAACTTTTTTATTAGTTGTTATAGTATACACTACAGATTAGTCAAAACTGGCTGGTTTTGATAACATCTATTCTGTTTGGCTTTATCAGGGCAAGAAGCAGCTGACATTAAAAAAAAAAAATTAAAAGAAAAGGTTCTATCCTTGTTATACTATGGTTCAACTTACATCTTAATGACAATGAATGAATGATTTGAAAGGAGAGCATCAACTATAAATTATGAAAAATCTGGAGAGAGTTTTAAGAATCAGTTATTATGGGAGAACCCCACACGACAACATTATCACAGTGAAACACATTTTTTCTTAGCTTTTTGAAGAGGGTTTATTTATTGATCAAACAGTCGAAGCAATTTTATTTTTTCTCAGGTGTATTGTTTCTTCAATCTTTCCTCATGCCAAACATTCCAGAAACTAGAAATTACCTCTGTCAATAATCTCTCTCTCTCTCTCGACCCTCCCATTTATTCTGCAAATGTTGTTCATAATATCTAATAATAAGCATATAAGAGTCATTGCGAAAGACTAATGTACCCCAGTTTAGGCTAGGCATGATAAAAATGAACAACAGAATGACTGCTTAAACAAACTAGATAAATGTGCGCTTCATAAAAGTAATATAATTCTGTCATACGCTCATGTCATAAGATGAACTTCGCACCTATGAGACCACTATCCCACTTATTGGAGACCTGAAATGGTTCCATGTTTGGTCTCTAAGAAATATTTCCGGGTTATGTAAAAAAATAAAAAATACAAAAATATATAAAATTCATAATAGTAGGAAAAAAAATTCTTGGCTCACTCATGGTGCAAATGTACTATGGGTTTGCTAAAAACTTTTTATAGGTGGTAACTTAAAATGATATGTAACAGATTAGAAATATTCTTATTTTTAGCTGTTTAATGATTAACTACTATATGGGCCTCGACGTGTTTACATGTCAGTCCAATATGTAGGCTGCTTGGAAGGATAAAAAAGAATAGTGTGACAAGAAGGTTAGTCAGTGTGTTGCCTAGATATGACTATGGTGAAATGAGGCGGAGAGCAAGGATTATGAATGATATGCTGGCTGAAATGTGTAAATGTGTGAGGAGATGGGAGTATAGTTTGTTAATGTGTGGAATGAGTTTGAGGGACGAAGTGAGCTGTATGGGAGTGATGGACTGCATTTGAGTGGTTATGGTGTGAGTCGCTTGGAGACACTGCTGCTGGAAGGTAGAGAAGTGAATAGAGACAATGAATCAGATCGAGAGGGGAGTGATGTGGAAGAGCAGGAGAGTAAAACAGGAGAGATTGAAGAAGTGGATATGAATGGGGAAGTGAGTGGTATGAGTATAGAAAATGAGAGAATGAGTGTGCAAGAGGAGCAGAGAAACAGGGAGGCTCAGGGTGGACAGGAGTACACAGCATGAGAAAGGTGGATGCTCCAAGAGGAGGTGAGCATGTGTAGGCAGGAAAGGAATGGGATGACCAGGGATGAACAGATGCAATTAGTGCAACCATTTCATCTGCCTTGTTTCTTATACTTCTAGCATTGGTATACAAACACAACAGCTCATTTCTGGATCTACAGCTAGTTCCGCGCTGATACCACTCACTCGATGTGATCTCTCTCCATGCTCGACTGGAAACAGTTGGAATTGAAAAGGGAAATGGCCCCAGTCGAGCATGGAGAGTTCACATCGAGTGAGTGGTATCAGTGGAACTAGCTGTAGATCCAGAAATGAGCTGTTGTGTTTGTATACCAATGCTAGAAGTATAAGAAATAAGGCAGATGAAATGGTTGCACTAATTGCATCTGTTCACCCAAAGATTGTCGAAATAAGTAAGACATGGTTGGAAGAGGATGACATCCTCACAGGAATAGAGATGGAAGGGTATGATGTGTTTCGTGAGGACAGAAGGGGTAAAAAGGAAGGGGGGGTGCTATTGATGATAGAGAAAGAGTTATATCCATACAAAGTAGAGATGCAAGACGGAAATAGTGCCAGTGGTTTTGAGGCAGTATGGTGTGAGATAGAGGTGAATGGAATCAAATACTTGGTGGGATGTTGTTATAGACCACGTAATGTGGATGGTGGTGATAGTGAAATGTATAGTCAAATTAGCCAAGCAAATAAGAAAAGGGTGATCATTATGGGTGATTTTAATTATGGCAATATAGACTGGAATGATGAGATAGCAACTGGAAGTAAAGAAAATGAGTTTCTTGAGTTTTTGAGGGATAACTACCTCAGACAGTATGTAACAGAGGGCACACGAGGATTAAGGGTCTTGGATTTGGTCATCTCATCAGAGGATGTAATTATAAATGAGGTGTCAAATCACCCACCAATTGGTGAGAGTGACCATGAGGTGATTACCTGGGTGGTTGCCAGCAATGCAAGGACCACTGTGAGAAAAGGGTATATGTGGAACTACAAGGGGAGGGTGATTATGAAGAGCTCAGGAGACAGCTTGCGGGTGTAGTGTGGAATGAGGAGTTAGCTGGAAAAGTGATCAATACAGTTTGGGGGATTTTCAAAAACTCTCTAGTAGATGTAATGTCTAAATGTATTCCAAGGGTGAGAAGGTTAAATAAGGTAGGTGTGAGATGGATGAATAAAGAGATTAAGCATGCGATACAGAGAAAGAGGGCATTGTGGAGGCAGCATAAGAGAAGTGGAAATAACCAATTCCATGAGGTCTACAAAGACCAGGCAAGGAAGGTGACTTGGTTGGTGAGGGTAGCTAAAGAGAGGTATGACCTGCAGTTAGCTAATGAAGCCAAAAAGAATCCTAGGGAGTTCTTTCGATATGTAGCCAGCAAAGAATTTATGCTTAGTGAGAATATATTGTAGGTAGAGGAAATAAGAGATCTGAGGGTGATAGTGGATAAGGATCTAAAATTTAGGGGACACAGCGCCAAAATTGTGAAGACAACACAAAGGCTTTTGGGAATGATGCGGAGGACACTGATGTGTAGAAGTAGGGAGATTCTTGTTCCGTTGTATAAGGCTTTCATTAGTTATGAAATATAACAGAGGTCTTTGGATGTTATCATTCCCTCAATGATTCTATTCAAGTTTAGAAAGAAATGCTGCATTCTCATATACATATTTTCAAAAACAAATAAAATATGCTTACCCATTTTGGAGGATATGGAACATCATATATATGTTCATGCCTTCCTAAAGTTCTTCTTAAACTCTGACTACATTCGGACTCTGGTGAACCCTGTTTATGGAACATTGGTACCCGACTCATGGCATAAGGGGAAGGATAATATAATGGATCCTTAACAGGACTCCCACTTCCTGTGCTACCTGTTTGCTTTCTATCTAAGACAGTCATACTCATTCCTTCCATCATTTTTTCATCACGTAGTCTTGATTCTGTTAATAAAAGAATGGGACTGAATTTAATCATATTTAGAATTTAATTAACTTACATTTTGTATGAAATCCTCCATTTACAATAAATAAGGCCTGCAAATAGGTGACAATTAAAATTCTGGAATGCACATGTAAAAACTATATCTGCATACCTGTGGACAAGCAGCTACTATTACCTTCAAAGTAATTCCCTTGTGTGGCAATGAAAATAGTTAGATGATGCTGCCATTCAAAACATTTCTGGAACTTGTCTTCTGAAATGTTCCTTATTACACTCACCATATGACGTTGCATGTCAGAAAATCTGCATCCTTTCAAAGCATTCTTCAGTTTTGGGAATAGTCTGAGGTCACAAGAGGCTAAATATGGATTTTTTTAACTCACAGATAGCTACTGCATCATGTGTGGGGCACTGTCATGATGGTCTCTTTTTTTACAAACAGCTATACATAACTATGCCATGATGAAAAAAAAAGCTTCATAAATGTTGTGACATTTGTCACAACCTTTTTCAGCCTTGGTGTGAGCAAACAAAGTTTGCACCTGAAAGTATCTTCAGGACTGGGGTAAGGTGGTACAACACCTTAATGCATAACATTAGACATATCCGCAAGGAGATGTGTTTTGCATTATGGGAGATACTGAGATAGGAGTGTTGGTAGCTTGCTCCACCTTTGCAAGGAGTGCCCCGGTGTTGTACCACCTTACCCCAGTCCTGAAGATACTTTCAGGCGCAAACTTTGTTTGCTCACACTTGGATAAAGGATTAAACTAAATTTATTATTAGAGTGAAAGATGATAAATAAATAACATGAATAAAGTACCCTAGCTCTTAAATCAGCAAAATTTGATTGAGGCCAAACAAGATCCTTATGCCACTTCTTGAATTTATGATAAGAAGCTCTAAACCAACTTTGGTGATTGTAGTTTATGGTATAAAACTTAAACAGGCTGATAGGAAGAGCTATTAAAATGTAAGTTATTTTTAGTTGAGATAAGAGGAGGCCATATATCAAATTTTATGGAGTTGGTTATTGCTATCCAGATAAAATCAGCAAACAGCTTTAATGACACTAAACAATAAAGAGAGAGAAAAAAAAAAAATATATATATATATATATTACAAATTTGATATACAGAGATGGAAAGAGAGCTATAGGAAGACCAAAGAAATGCTAAGAGGATGAGATTAAAGAAATGGCTGGAACTCAGTTGCATAGAAAACCTCAGATAGGAGAGAATGGAGGTCTTTGGAGAGGCATTCTTCCAGCATTGTACAGAAAACAGCTGATAATCATTATAGTCACTTGAAAACTTTTTGTTTGCAATTTGTAATGGCTTCTAAATAGTATTGTTTGTTCTTCTGTATGAAGCATATCCAAAGCAGATCGTGAATTGTCATAATATTAGCAGCATATGTAATTCTTCAGGAAGGATGCTAACACTTCTTCCTGTCTGATCAGCCTCAATAAGTAAAAAAGAGAATGAGATAGTTCATGACAGAAAAACCAAGAGAGCAATAACCAAAAAAAAAAAAAAAATTTTTTTTTGAATATATAAAAACACTTTAGGAGATCCTTATTAAAATTATTAGTATTTAGTCATCTCTATGACTGATCACATTTAATGAACTAGCTACTGCCAGCTGCTAAATCATCACCACTGATTAGTTGAAGAGATAACTGGTTTTGGAACATTAGCTGAATATAAAGTTGCTAATGAATACTGATGCAAAAATAACCAGAATGACTCAGTAAATCTCATCTGTTAAGTAATTTGCTTAATTGATTTTACTTATATTTCAATGCAAATATATATTTGCATCAATTAAGCAAATTACTTAACAGATGAGATTGACTGACTCGTTCCAGTCATTTTTGCATAGATTCTCTTGCTGCATTATGACTTTTCTAATAGGTATTTCCATGGACACTGCTGCAGAATCGATGACTACAATTCCTTCACTTTCCTCTAATCATGTACAAACATAAGCAGCTGATGGTCAACACCAAATGCAGTTCAATCCCAAACATATCAAGCCAACTTCTAATCCTCTTTCATTCTCCACACCTCTGCTTTTTAGACATATATTAAATTCTAATGATTTTTGAATGATGCCAATGATTAGAAGTCTCAGGTCTTCAATAAACACAAACAAATTTCTTTCTTCTCTTAATATTCTACACACACAAAAGTCACTGGCTGATGTCAACTCTTAATATTGTTAAACATCCCCACAACAATTCTGTAAATGAAACTAATTTCTTCAGTGTGTATGTGTGGAAAATTTTAGATACATGACACAAGAAGATGCCAAAGAAAATGTAAATAATGTCTTTTATTTACTTCTAGACAAATGCAAATGTTAACAATAATAACAGCAATGAAGAACCTTGTGTGACTAATGCAGCCAGTATGACACAACAGAGTGTATCAGTTTGGCTAGAAATGAAGAATGCTAGAATATAACAGATGGAAACAGATAGCATAGACAAAGAGGTGTGAAAAATTCAAAGTTATGGAATAATATGGATTGAAAATTAATTAATAACTCAGAAGTTTTATTAAGAAGTACACAGACAGTCTGTTAATGGAAATTGACAGGCTCATATTTTTAAAATATTTCTTACAGGAATTTCTTGATAAATCATATCATTTTAGTGAATGGGAGAGAAGAATTTATTTTAATATAATATGCTTCCATAATAGTTTGTAAGAAGCATAATTTCTTAACCTTGCACAGAAGTAGCTTTTCTGTTTGATGAGCATTCTCTCTCTTCTACTGGGAATATAGGGCTATTTTGTCTTTTCTGTGAAATTCTCTCTCATTAAAAAATAGGAAAGGATGGCTGAGAAAAACTGATATTTCGGTACAAAAATTGATATAATTTAGCTGCTCTACTTAGTACACCCAATAGAACTAATTGTGTTGAAAATTTATTATTATTATTTTTCAGACATCTATCATGTTTCCTGTTATTCACCTATCAGCTAGTTTCTGAAGTCCACAGACCTTTAATCTAGTCTCACAGGGAGTACTTCAGGGTCCTGGCACAATCACGTCACTCACCTCTAAATCCTCAATACTAGTTCTTCCACACAGAATCGAGAAAATCAAATCTGTATTCAGTTCTGATCACTTGGATTTTATGTGCTGCTTTTGCCATCTTTGCAATATGTCCTCTAAGCTTCAACTTGATGTCTGCAATAACTTCGAAATTCTGGGTCTCATCAGTTTTCTGCAGTTCGTTTCTATTAATATAGTAACGCAGAAGTGATCTCTTCATCCCTAAGTTCATGACATTTGCTAGTTTTTGAAGCCCTCTTATCCTAATCACCAGCTCCATATACATCCCCACTTGTTCCAATTTATGCAACAGAGTTTAATGTGAAATCCTGTTGAATGCCTCTGCAAAAGTCAGCAGTATCACCGAGCAGCCATTTCTTCTACCCTTTACAAACAAAATCATGCTGTCCTAAAAAAGAACAATACTGTTGTCCACTTAATCCTGAATTCTGTCTTTTATCAAATTAGTTTCACTCTAATGTTATGTAGTGGAACTATTTTGCTCTCTTTTTACTTCCTTGGCACCTCCCCAGAACCGAGGCTCAAAATAAACAGCTTCGTCAGAGAAGACAATTCCCTTGCACCTCCAGGGGGCTGTTTGTTTTGTTGATGGGGCCATAAAATAATGAAAACAAATTTTAAATGTTTTAAGACTAAGTAGATATGTTTTTATTTTAAAAGTATTTAATTTTTATTATTTCTTTTTTTTTGTTATTTTTTATATTTTAATGGATAAAAATCTCACATTGGTGTTGGATCACAAATTTTGTTTCCTGTGTATTTCGGTGAATATTAGTCAATATATGCTTATCAGGGCGACTGTGCTGATAGCACAGATCTCATGCATCAGAACTATAAATGCTGAGGATTCCCTTATTCATGTAATACACTAATTTCATATTGTTAGTCTGTGGTGTGTTGGTATCAGTACATAGTGCTATTATTTGATCTATTCCACATTAAATATTTAACCCTGAGATGGATAAGTGGCTGATAAAAAAAGCAAACTAGCGAACAATCAGCAGAAGTTGAAACAGACTCACAAATGACAGCATCTCATATTTTACCAAAAAGTCCGTATCAGCTTCAGCGCCAGACTGTAAGAGGCAAAAAATGTCATATGAAAAAATTCGAAAATATAATCCTTTATCTTATATAAAAATATAAGATAATGTACCATGTCAAATGTGTATGTAAGATGCTAAAAATGTAATATTTATGTGATATTTGGTGACCTTTGCAATTTGATTTTTGCGAATATTGCAAAAATCAAATTGCAAAGGTTGCCAATATAAATATTGAATATAAATACAATAAATATTATAATTATTGAATATAAATTGAATTGAATATAAATACAATAAATATTATAATAATATGTCTGTATTACACATTTTTTTTTCGATTGGGGATGTGAAATATTTTAATTTTTCAAAGGGGCCTTTACATCCAAAAGTTTGGGATGCACTTCTCTAATGCGTAGGCTGATAAGACATCTGATTCCATGACTGTATTTACACTAAGGTACTGCAACTGTAAGTAGATCCAGTTCATCTACTCTATTCTCCCATCAATCAATGTCACATTTGGCACTGGAATATTACCAACTGAATGGAACACACTTGCAAAATGATCACTCAGTAACTCAACCATGAGATACACTTTGACATTGCTTTCTTCAAAAACTCTTTGACCATCTCCCATGCACTACTAATATCTCTCTCCTTGGAATTCTTCTACCATGGCACTGCTCTAAGCTGACTCTCCAGTTTGTCATAATCACCTGCTACATAATTCCACATATGCCTCTTCTTAATAGAAAATTCTGTATATCTGGCAATCCCTTCATTATACATTGTCCGAAGTAATTATCTCTTAGGAGCTGTATAAATTGATTTCATTCCCCTTCCTTCCAATCTATGTGTATCACATAGTTTAAGCCTTCTGTAATAACTACTTGATTTGCACCCAATGTACTAACTTGCCCAATGCATGCTATCGACATTCTCGCTTATACTCTCTGGTGTATGTTAGCAGCCAACTATATATTTAATCTTGCTGGCCTCTATCTCACACTAGATAGCTTCAAATGAATTGCCCTCTACATCCCTGTCCTTGTGATGTACTTCTCTTTTTGGCTTCTTGTGATATTATTAGCAAAACACACACCATCCTCCTCCCCCATTCTGTTTTCTCTGTCCTCTTTCAAAGTACTATGCCCATTGCTTACTATTTCTATGACTCAATCATCTTCCATCAACCAAATCTCAATAATGTCTACAACTTTTGGCCAAGTTGAATGGCAATGCCAAAAACTCCTCTCTCTTATTAAAAATCCTTCTGCATTAGCATACATAAACTGCAATACCCCTTTCATTGCACACCTTGTGTTGATTATTCCAACCATTAACAATCTGGGGGAGCAGCTACATTCAGCATCCTGTGATTACTCTCCCACTCTCACATCTAAGTTGTCCATACCCACACTTATCTGCATACTCTCCCCCAAACAAACAATCTAGTTTCCTTGATTCTGCACTTCCGAACTCTTGGCAAACAATATTCTCAAGACACCTAATGCCAAATCTATTCAAATGCAAACCTTATATAAGTTCTTCAATCCAACAAACTCACTCTACACATCTGGAAATTACACTATCCTTGCACCCAACCTGTACAATGTCATTCGTAATCACAGCCCTTTATTTCAGCTCACCTCTACCATGTATTCACATCTAAGTTGTCTGGACCCACATTCACCTGCATTTCCCTTACACATTCCAGTTTTCCTGACCGTGCACTTTTGAACTTTCACTGGACAATACTTTCTTAAGACACCTAACTCTGAATTCATTCAAATGCTCATAATTGCCTTATGCAAGTCCTTCTATCAATCAAACACTCCATAGATCCACGAAATCTACACCACAAAACCTAGACCATGTCAAGCACTAATGATGAATTATCATATCATTAGTGCTTGGCTGCACTAATGATATGATAATCTCTTGGCCGCACCTTCCCTCTCAGCATCCTTATGGTATCACTAACATTTTTAATCTGGCTCCCCTCCCACCAGGGAAGTGCAACTTCCTCAAGCATTCCTGTTATCATGAATCAACATACAAAATTAGATATTTATTCTCTCTTTCTTTCTTTTTTTTTTTTCACATTCTGCTTTCCCTTCCCTTGTGTCTTTCTCTCTCTCTCTCTCTCTCTCTCTCTGACTCTCATTCTAATTCTGCACTGTGTTCAGCAGAGTTACACTGAACTCTGCATCAGTGTGCACCCTCTCTCTCTCTCTCTCTCATTATCGTCTGGTTATTTTTTCCATTTCCCACTGCTTAATTCTTACTATCAGCAGTACTGCATGCACAGAACTCAACAAATATTCTCGCCCACTCACCAGTGGCAAACAGATTTTGACAGCTAGTGAGTAGCTGCAGATTGGACATAGCAGAATAATTTTTATATATTGAAAAATAATTTTCCAAACAAAATATTTATAATTTTAAGAAAACACTTATGTAGCACAAGAAATCACTTTATGGTCTCACTGACTGGCACATAGAGAAATATTATTAAAAAAAAATGGAGGTAGGGGATCATGGGCAAGTGCACTTTTTTTCATGGTGAGTAGGGTTTTGCATAATTTGTCAAGCCCTGTGCATTTACCTTCACTTGCTTCCAACACTTTACTTGCAATAACAGCCTTGCCAAGATTCAAACTCATATTTTCTTGTCTTCTAATTTATCTCAGTACTATCATTCTTCTTCTTTCTCTCCCTGCACTTCAGCATTTGCTTTTAAAACACTTCCAACATACAAGCTCACAAGGTTCACTTTCCTTTCACAAATCTTTCACTCTATGAAGCAAATATATTTTGCACATGCTGTAGCAAAAAATAAATAAATAAAACAAAATAAAACCACCACACATGGAGTGCAGTTTGATGTATTACTAGGATGTTATTTCTTACCTATATGTTTCTCATTATGAACATTATCTGGTTACCTTTTAGCATTTAAAACAGATAAGCAAAAAAAAAGGTAAATCATCATTTCATCCATAAAATGCTGAGAGAGAGGGTATACTACTGTCTACTTTCTTATTTGATAAAGCATGTACTGCAAATGAACAAAACTTATAATATTATAATATCTATCTCCATAACTTAAATATTGAACTGCAAACTTTTCTTCACTGGGACTAAACCTTGTTAAATTCAATGCCAGTAAACTTCAATCTACCTGATTTTTTTTGCAAAAAAATATGAATTATAAAATAAAAATTACCAAATATTAATATCTAAATGTGTAGACACGAGATTTATTTCATCAGATGGAATGGAACTCCTGTTATTTACACCATAATCCTCAGAAATATATCTATGGGGCAAACTAAGCATCATAATACACTTGTCAATATGTATATATGTAAACAAAACAATAACTAAAAGATATTTGTTTTACTAAGTTAAGGCTAATTAAACAGAGCTCTGAGAGAAAGATATGAAAATGCATTTGTGCAAATAACTATTTATAGTCAATGATGATTTCTGAATTATAATGCTGTATATATCACTAGCAGACTGGAGTTAAGCAAGTTTTATGATACTGAGTCACTTAATATATTAAATATAGTAACCTTCTTTTTTATTTATAATGAAGCTAATTAATTATTATCATGTATATCATATTTTCAAATTCAATTTTTTTTTTTTTTAATTTAAAGACTTATTTAAAGTGCTTTAAAAAAAAAACAGATGTATACAAAACCAAAAGCTAATATATATTACCTCTTCTTGGCATATTATCTGTTTGTCTTCGTTTTCTTACTACAACACATGCAACAATTAAGATCACAATCAAAACCACTACTGCACATGCACTAGGCACCATAATACTCAGACTTTTGTAAAAGGCTGGCCGTCTATCTTCAATGCTTAAGAGAGGTGGAATAGTACCTAATAAGGAAGGAGGGAGAAAATATATTATAACAGTTTGTAAGGAAGCAAACTATTCGTATTAGATAATCACTTTAAATTATTATTATTATTAGAAAAGCTGAGGCATGTTGGAATAGACGCGCCTCTTCACAAAATAGAATGCATATTACACGTATCGGGTCAAACCGAAGCAGAGAGCTACCAGTAACCAGCAGAGTACCACAGGGAGCTGTACTCTCCCCAACTCTATTCAACATTTACATGCACGATATTAATCAGCTACCACTCAAAGGTAAGATATTCCAATACGCAGACGATACAGCAATAATATCCATCCATAATAACGCAAGCATAGCCCAAACAAATATTATTATTATTATTACGGGTATCTCCATGGAGTCAGTAGACTCATCGCGGGAGACCCAAACTAGCAAAACAATATCTGTCATATCTCTTCTTGAATTCATTTACAGATGAAGAGCTCACAACAAAGTCAGGCAATGAATTCCACTCATTCACCACCCTCCAGGCAAAAAACCTTGTTCTGACACCTTTGTTAACCACACTCTTCTTTAATTTCCAGAGATGACCTCTTGTTCTTCCATCACTATCACACAGCTGAAACATTTCCCCTGCATCAATCCTATAAAAACCTTTTAGTAATTTGAATGTTTCTATCATATCCCCTCTTCTTCGCCTATCAGCCAATCTCTGCAATCCACAAGCTCTCAATCTATCAATGTAGGGAGCATTTTTTATATCACTCACCAACTTGGTCACTCTTCTCTGAACCCTCTCCACAGCCTCCTCATCTCCAAGGAATCCAGGTGACCAGACCTGAGCACAGTAATCCAAATGTGGAAGTATCAATGCTTTATAAAGGGGAATAATAACCTCTTTATCTCTGGATGTCAGTGTGTTCCGCAACAACCAAGTAATCCTATGTGCAATCTTGGACACCTTAGCAATGTGTCCTCTGAACTTCATCTCCTTATCTACCAATACCCCTAAGTCCCTAGCCTCATCAATCTCTTGGAGTACCCTTCCATCTATGTAGTACACAGCTGGTAATCTTTTAATCCCAAAATGCAAGACTTTACACTTTTCCACATTGAACTGACATCCATTTTCTTTTGCCCATTTTACCAGCTTATTTAAATCCTCCTGCAAACTTTCAACATCAGCTTGATTTTTTATTGCACTACACAACTTTGCATCATCAGCAAACAACTGAATATCTCCCTTTAAGCCGTTTCCTATATCATTTATATACAAATTAAACAACATTGGCCCAAGCACAGAGCCTGTCATATGCAACATGTCATATGCAACATGACATAAATCTGATCGTAGACTGGCTCAAGAAAAACTCCATACACTTAAACTCAGAAAAGACAAAATTAATGATATTCAGAAATCCACTGACTCGACCAGTTGATAACAAATATATAACCATCCAACATCCACTTTCCAACATAAAAAACACACAGAACAGCAAAACCACTACACAGCAATCACTCAGGTTGAAACAATACGATAACTTTTAATTTACTTCGATGCAGATATGAACTGGAATAGCCACATAAACCATCTACACAACAAACTCCGAACAATACGTGGCAAACTCTACAGGTTAAAAGACATAGTTCCCATACGCCTAAAAGCACTATGCCAAAATATACTAAGATACGCTATAACAACATATGCTTTCTGTGCACCCTACAAATTAAATAGATTAATGTAGCTACAGTACAAAATGACAAAACTGATCTTTTGGGAAGAAAGAGAAAATCACGACCTTATAAACATTGCAATGTCAGAACACAAAATACTGACAGCAAAACATTTATGTCACTATGCAGCTTTGCTAAAACATTATTTCGATGCCAACTACAGGACAGTCAGAAATACATACCGTATAACAAGACCTCAGACTACTAATTATATCACAAAATACAATAATCACTACGGAAAGGCCACGTGAAACTTCTACATCCCAGACATGATAAACAAATTACCTTTTGAATACAGAAACCTCACAAATTACAATAGCCTGAAAAGTGCTCTAAGGGCATACTATGAACAAGAAACATGCACCCAAAATACCATACAAACTTAATGAAACACAATATATTCGTTCAGGCTTCCAGTTCAGCGATGCATCAATACATTCCAAGTTATTGTGTGTGTGTGTGTGTGTGTGTGTGTGTGTGTGTGCGTGCGTGCGTGCGCGAATTTTTCAATCACAGATTTCGTAGCTTCCCAACACAGCAAAAAAAAAAAAAAAACAATTCATAATAACCAACTGGTGTCATCCTCAGATAAGCTTACATATAAGCTTCGAGGATGAAAGCAAAGAAATTAGTTCTCATCCAAGATGTATCATATGTAACCAAATGCATTTAATGTACGTATCGCATGAAAACCAATGTATGTAACGTATGTATTATATGTAAACCAATGTACCTAATGTAAGTATCACATATAAACAAATGTAAGTAATGTACCATATGTAATCAAATGTATGTAATGTATATAATAACTGTAAAAAATGTATGCAATGTAATAAAAAAAAAAATAAAATAAAATAAAAAAAAAATAATAAAAAAAAATATATAAAAAAATTCCCAACACAGCAAAAAAAATGTGTGTAATGTATATAATAACTGTAACAAATGTATGCAATGTAATAAAAAAAATCTTTTAAATGTAAATCATGAGTTTACACTGATGTGTAAACTCAGTTTATGAGAATTAGGAAAATATAATGAGTATGTTTGTGAGAATTAGGAAATATAATGTTTAGATTGCAAATGTGTAAATACTGTTGTATAATCACACCTTTTCAAACTTGAAAAAAAAAAAAAGTAAACTACAACATGTAATATAATACTACTTATGTAACTCTGAACAACATAATTGTAAATTATTATTATTATGATTGTTATTTAAAAAAAAAAAACTGTTACCATCATTACTATTTAAATCTCATTATATGTAGCACAAAGTGCTGAACCTTGTTAAATAATATACTGAATAGATGATCATTGTGCATATGTAAATATTTGAAAGAACAATAAAAAAAAAATTTTAAAAAAATGTTACACCTCCAAGGAGTCCAAAGACTCATTGAGGGAGGGCACCCACTCTATAACTCTCTGTCTCCACCACTCAATCCACCAACTACAGTGACTGCATCATTTACACCAATGCCATCTACTGCCTGCTAGTATTTTTACAGACAATCACAAACATCCATGCCCATTGTGGGATTCGAACCTGCAGCCTTTTGGCTGGAGAATGGATATGCTAACCACTTGGCCAACCAGGCCAGCATAATAAAATAAAATAAATAATCACCAGCCATCTGATGCAAGGCAATTATCAGAAAATATTTGGGTAGAATACTATCATTACATAAGTAATCATTACAGGAGTTTATAAGAAGGAATATATTTAGTTTATTTGGACATTTTAATAAAATTAAATGACACTGACTAGTTTTGCTGCATACTCTTGTGACTTCTTCTTGGTTAGGATTAGGATGAACAAAAAATTACAATAAAGGGATAACATTAACCATAACATTACTAAAATACTGAAACATGTAGGAACCATTACAATAAGTTAAAAACAGGAAACATGTGGACGTGGCAGCTTGCATGGGTCAGCTATTGTTCAGTGATGTGTGCACAATAGTTGGCTGAAAAGTTAAAGCCTGAAATGCAAAAATGTCTAATCAGTGATTTCCTAATATTGCACAGGATCATACCTTAGTAGATTATTTTTTTTGCCAGTTTTTCAAAAAAGTCATAACATAAACCAGTCATCTCTAATTACTTCCTTTCATCTCTCCTTTTAAGGTTGAGAACTTTTTTTATATGAAACACTACAAAAAAGGCAGTCATCAAAAAATTAACCTGCTATATCTTCTTCCACTAAAAGTTGTCCTATCATCATTGTTGTCACATAATTGATAAACTTTGAAAGTTTTTCTTTCTATATGAAAGACTTCATAAATATCTGCTAAATAAAAAAATTCCTCCATTTCTCTCACAACAGTATTAAAGTGTTATTTTTTTCTCCACACATGCTTCACCATGTGTCACACCTCTGGTTTTTGTTTCAGTCATGAAGTGAGAAAAATGAGCTACCACTACGTGTCTGTTATAGTTATTATTATATATAGTTATTATTATTATAGACACATCATGGGAGGCCCTAAACATCATGTCAAGAACTATTCCAACATATGTGCAGTATCTATCATACTTTGCTTTGAACTCATTCACAGTCATGGCACCCAGAACAGACTCTGGCAACCTATCCCACTCATTCACAACTCTTCAAGCAAAAACTTAGTACTAACACCCTTGCTAACCACACTCTTACTCAGTTTCCATAGATGGCCCAGCCCCTATTTCTCCCACCACAAGACCTGTTCTGAAAATATTCCTCTGAATTAATCTTGTAAAAACCCTTCAGTAATTATCACCCCTTTTCCAGTTTTTATGTCAACCAGTTTTCATAACCTACAAATCTTCAACCTGTTCTTGTTAGGTTCATTCCATAGACCTGCTACCATCTTGGTCACTCGCCTCTGGATCCTTTCCACCTCTTCCTCATTGCCAAGAAACTCGTGACCAGATCTGCATGTCATAGTCAAGATGGGGTCTTATCAAGGCTGAATAAAGAGGAATAATAACCTGCTTGTCAAAGTATTCTTCAATAACCAAGTAATTTGATGAGCTGCTTTAGCCACTTTTGCTATATGTCCTCTACACTTTAACTTCCTATCCACTAACACCGAAATCTCTGGTTTCATCAATTTCCTAGAGTACAGTTCTATCTATATGGTAATCTTTTCACTTCAAAATCCATAACCTTACACTTTGCCATATTAAACTGGAATCCATTCTCCTCTGCCCAGACTACCAGTCTATCCAAATCATCCTGCAAAATTTTAACATCTGTATTAATTATTGCTTGACCTAACTTTGCATTATCAGCAAAACAATCGAACTGTTCCTCTCAGATCCTTTCCTCTTTCATTAATGTACAAATTAAACAGTAGCTGCCAAGAACAGAGCCACTGCATATCACTAGTTAAACCCATCCCAACATCATTAGCATACAAATTGAACAGCAATGGCCCCCAAACTGACCCCCCCCCTCTGTGGTACATCCCTAGTGACCTTCCTCTTTCAGGATACTGCATCGCCATATACAACTTTCTGATACCTATCTGACAGCCAGTCACTGATCCAATTCAGAAGTCTGTTATCCAATCCCATCTGTTTCAATTTATTTAAGAGCTTGTCGTGTGGCAGTCTATCAAAAGCCTTTGGAAATTCCAAGCATACCACTGTATATGCATATCTCCTGTCCAAAGTATTTGTCACCTTGTTATAGTACATAAGTAAGTTAGTAAAACGTGATCTCCCTTTAACAAACCCATACTGATAACCACAGGGAACACTGCTGTTATTAACTCATTTCTGTATCCCACTTCTCACCAATCTCTCCACAACTTCAGATATACAGATCAGCCTATAATTTGAAGCTATAGTCTTTATGTAGAACAATTTTATCCTCCTTCCATTCCCTTGGAACCTGCTTTTGTAAGACTCTTATTAAACAGGCATGCCAATGCTACTGCCAATTCTATGGAACATTCCCTTAAGATGCATGGTAATATGTCATCAAATCCTATCACCTTATTTAGATCAAAGTTATTTATTTTCTCAAATACTTCCTGCTCACTCACAATTAAGTCGTCCTCTCTTATGTCCTCTACACTTAAGTTCCTTATAATTCCACCCTGATCAGAATGAAACACCCTTATAAATTGATCACCGAATACCTCAACAATGTCTTCTGTAGCAGTTACAATTCTACCATTTTCATCCATTAACATCATCTTACCTAATCATTCTTCCTGCTACTTACCACATATCTAAAAAACTCGTTGGGATTTTTTTTTTTTTTTTTTTTGCCTGATTTGCCAGTTTCTGCTCATACTGCACTTTCGTTTTCCTTACTGAGTCACTCTCCTGGATTGTTCTTTATACTCTTCATTCAACTGATACTCACCATTATTTATCTTGTACTGCCTCCAATACCTTCTTCCAGATTTCATGCTTAAGCTACTCATCCATCCATTTTACACCTACCTTATTCAGCCTTTTGGCCTTCAGAATACATTCATACATTGATGCTGTTATATATTTCTTTGTCAGTTCCCAAGCAGTATTTATTTCCTTACTGCTCAACCTCTTCGTTCCATGCTATAGCTCCAACCTGTCTCCTAAGCTTGTCATAATGACCTGTCTTATAATTACACATATATACTTCATGATCATTTTACCAACTGCATGAAAATTTGAAACCCCACTCACAATTACATCCTCTGATGAAATGATCAGATCTAAAAGTGTGTGTATGCATCTGTATATATCTTGACATGATTAATTTTATTAATTTTTGAATATATTTTCATGATTCTAAGAAGCAGTATTCCACTTTTTTTTTTACTAATTATATAAAAAAAAAAAAGACTATGGAAATTTATATTAGGTGATTAAATATTATAATTATATTTTACGATTATTAAAATTCAATGTTATAATTATGTTTTAATGCAGTATTCGTATTACCTCCTGAAGAAGTTAATGTAGCAAAAATATATTCAGCTTCGGTTGGTCCAGCATCACTATGTGCTGTCATCAGAACTGTATACCAAGTACCTGGACCAAGGTCTGATATGACTAGTAACTTTTGTTCTGGTATAATGTTATTAGAGACTAGAATCCACTCATGTTGCTGATTGGCTTTGTACTGCACCACAAAAAAATTTATGGAACATCCACTGCTATGCCAAGTATTTAAATGAAGTGCCACAGATGTGGAATTGATGCTTAGAAGTGCTTCTTTCTTAGGTGCAATTGGCACTGCAAAAGAAAAAAAAGGCTGTTGAACTTAAAGATATTACCAAAATAGTTTTTAAAAGTTATATAAGCAAGCAAAAGTGTTATTACTCATAACAGTGAGTAATAACAGTGTTATTACTCATCCATCTAACTCTGTTAGATGGATGAGTAATATCATTAAGCATGAGCTGCAGAAGAAGAAAATGTTGTAGAGGGTATATATAAAGAGAAAGGTGACCAGCAAACTCATGAACAGTATAAGGCTCAAGCCAGGAAGGCAAAATCAGATTATGAGAAGAATCTAGCCAAGCAGGTCAAAGGAAATACCAGAGTTCTTTCATAATGTGGTGGCAAGAGGAAGAATGACTATGTAAGATTAACCTTAATGAGAGATGATGGTCATGAGATGACAGAAGGAATAAAATAGTTGAGTTACTGAGTGACCACTTTTCAAGGGTATATCATCTTAATGAAGTTCCTGCTTTAACCTATGTGACAGACACTAATATGGGAACAGAGGTGGATGAATAAAAGGTTCTTAGGATATATTATTATTATTAAACAAGACCTCATGGAGTCAAGGACTCATCTAGGAGGTCCTTTTATCTCACACACATCTCATCATACCGCATCTTAAACACATTCAAACTCCTTGCAGACACCACACTCTCAGGCAAGCCATTGAAATCACTCACAACTCTGCACGAAAAAAACTTGCCTCTCACTCCCCTACTCACACCCTCTTTATACAGTTTCCAGGGATGACCTCTGGTTCTCCCCTGATCTCCCACTATTCTCTGTAGAACTTCTCCACCATTGATCTTATAACAACCCCTTACCAACTTGTAGGTCTCTATCATATCTCCCCTCTTCCTTCTCTCCACTAGACTCTGCAAATTACATCTTTTCAATCTTTCCTCATACTCGACATTCCAGAGGTCAGAAACTACCTTAGTCAGTTGCCTTTGGACCCTTTCCAACATCTCTTCATCCTTCTGAAAACCAGGTGACCAAATCTGGGCACAATAGTCCATGTGTGGCCTAATCAAAGCTTTATACAATGGAACAAGAATCTCCCTACTTCTACACGTCAGTGTCCTCCGCATCATTCCCAGAAGTCTTTGTGTTGTCTTCACAATTTTGGCGATGTGTCCCCTAAATTTTAGATCCTTATCCACTTTCACCCCCAGATCTCTTATTTCCTCTACTTCCAACAATATATTCTCACCAAGCATAAATTCTGCATCCCATCTTTGTTTTCCAAATTTTAAAACCTTACATTTTGCAACATTGAACTCACATCCCCATTTGCTTGCCCAATCACTCAATTTATTCAAGTCTTCTTGCAAGGGCACAACATCTTCACTACTCTTTATGGTTCGTCCCAACTTTGCATCATCTGCAAACAACTGAATATCTCCATCCAAATCTTCGCCAATATCATTAATATACAAGTTAAATAGTACTGCAGAATCTCAATGTCAATACAGCTGTGGGATTAGATGGGATATCAGCTAAGGTTTTGTGAGAATGTGCAAAGAAAATGGTAATGCCTTTGCCTAGGCTATTTAATTTAAGTCTCAGCTCTGGGGGGTGGAAAGAGGACAAAATAATTCCCTTTCATAAAGGTGGCTCTAAGACTGCAGTAGTAAATTACAGATCAATCAATATCTCAAGTGTGGTGGTAAATGTAATGGAAAAATTGGTCAAAAACATAATTCAAGAATCTGTGGATTAGAATATGATACTGTATGAGGGACCATTGTCAAGGATCAGTCATGCCTTAGTAATTTACTAACTTTTTATAATAGAGTAACAACTGAGTTGGATAAAGGAAATGGCTGCACAATGATTTTGCAAAGGCATTTGGCAGAATACCACATGGAACTTGTTACTCAAATTAGAACAAATGGAGATGGATATGACACTGGTTATGTGGATAAACAGATGGCTACTGGCCAGATATGAAAAAGCAGTATATGGAGGGACAGAATCAAGGCAAAAACAGGTGACTAGTGGTGCCACAAGGTTCAGTGCCAGGACTAAGTTTGCACATAAATGATATAGGAAATAATCTCAAAGGACATATTGAGTTGTTTTCTGATGATGCAAAATTAGGTAGAGTAATAGTTAATCAAGGTGATATGGAGAGCATGCAGTATGATTTAAATAGGCTGTCAGTTGGGCAAAAGATAATAGGTATCAGTTTAATGTGGAGAAATGTAAAGTTATGCATTTTGGGATAAATAGATTAAAGCTGTGTATCACATTGATGGCACTGTACTTGAGGAAACAGATGAAGCTAGAGATTTAGAGGGTGGTCGTAGACAGAGAGTTAAAGTTTAGAGGACATACTGATAAGGTTGCTAAGGTCCATAAGATTACTTCTATTGAAGAACACATTAACAAGAAGAGATAAGGAAGTTGTTATTCCTCTTTACAAGGCCTTGATACACTCACATCTGGATTACTGTGCTCAAGTCTGGTCCCCTGGATTTCTTGGTGATGAGGAAGCAGAAGAGAGGATTCAGAGGCAAGTGACCATGTTGGTGAGTGGACTATGGAATGTTCCCTGTGAGGATAGATTGAGGGTGTGTGAATTGAGAAGTTGGTTGATAGGTGAAAAAGAGGGGATATGACAGAAATTTTTAAGTTACTTAAAGGGTTTTATAGGATAGATGCAGGGGAAATGTTTCAGCACTTGGCTAGAGGGACCAGAACAAGGGAATCATCCCTGGAAGTTGAATAAAGGTGTGGTTAGTAGGGGTGTGAGGACTAGATTTTTTGCTTGGAGAGTTGTGAATGAGTGGAATGGGTTGCCAGAGTAGTTGTGCTTTGTCTCTTAATGGATTTAAGGAAAGGAATGACAGATTGTGTGAATAGTTTGGATCTCCTGGATTAGTCTTTGAACTCCATGGAGGTGATCATACAATAATAATAATATTGCTTCTCAATCCACTTAATCCCTACTTGGTTTATCTACCTGATGCTGTGTATGCAGTCAGATAATGCCTCTGAAACAATTCCTGAATACTTCTCAGGCATTACCAATATTCTCTCTTTGTGGATTCTTCTCCAAGCTGCCTCCCTAGCATAGTTTGTGAAGTTACCAGCTTCATAATTCTGCATAAACCATTTCTTGAGTGAGAATTCCATATGTTGAACAACCTCCTTGAACAAACCTGCATGGTCGCTTTCTATGATCAGAGGTAGAGTTGCTATCGTATTTGATACTATTACCAGATCCAACACTTTCAAACCTCTAGTCCCATCTATTACATGCTGTTTCAGGTGATTATCCCCTTAGTAACTACACAGTTGCCATAAATATTGTTACAACTTCTGCACACACCTGCGCTGCCCACAGAATTGCATGAGCTCGGTTCTATTAGTGGGTATGCAGTCAACATTCATGTGTTTATTTATCAGTAGAGAGAGAGTTGTCTAGTTGTACAGATTAACATGTGGTGGGGAGACTACCATGTAGCTGCAACAGGACTTCACAAGGTTGGAATGCAGCCACCTGTTATTTTCAACACGCTAAACACACTTAGGATCATATTCGTGTATCAGACTATTAACTGTTGCAACAATACAGAAGACATACCAAAAAACAGGTAGACCACACTGCATTAGAATGCAACAGTTTGTAAGGACTGTGAAGGCATACATGATCTGTGAGAATGCAGGAAGTGATGTTGCAGAGAGATGAACGTTTCACAGAGAATGATGTAACATGTGCTAACTGATGACCTGGGGATGAAACTTATTAACATTATACTGGACACTTCCTAACATCACAACTACGCAACAGCATGTGATAAAAGTGAAGGCAGTACACGAACAACAGACACAGAGATACCCTCTTCACAGATTAGAAGATTTACACTACTGAAGAGTAGTTTAATCACCAAAACAATCGGGAGTATATGTCCCGGATGGTTGCATAGCACATGCCATAGCATCCAGAGTTCAGAGAGGTCATCATCTCTGAAGATGCTGGTTATAACACCAGTGAAATATGAGCAATAAGTTAATAAGTTAATAAATTACTTATTTTTCTGTGTTCTAATATATACCGTTAAAAAATAAACAACATGTACGACAAACACATAAGTCTGTCCACACCTGATCTGAATCTGTTGGACTTGAAATTATGGTCAGAGCTTAAGAGAGTAGTCTGCAAGAAATGACACCCCAGCATCATTAGCCTGAAGGTGGATTTGGAACAAGCTGGGGCAACGTTTCAGTTGGATGTTGTGCATGCCACAATCAATATGTGGCCTCACAGACTTTGGGCATGCTTGAAGGCAAAAGGGGGACATTTTAAACATTGAGTACTGCTATATGCATGTTATGCATGTAGTTTGTATGTGTGAAAGCTGGAAACGATTTACTGATAAATTAAAAGTTTATGTACTGTTCAAGTTGTAACAATATTTATGGCAAGTGGTAATATTTATTTCTAAATTATATTTTTATCTTTCTATGTGCCCTTTCCTCCTTCCAATATATATCCAATAGTTAAAGTCTCCCATGATAATTGCTTGCCGTGTGCTGATTATGCTAATCTGTTGATCTATGGCATCCACATCTTCCTCTGAACTGCCTGGTCTATAGCAGCAACCAAGAATATATTCGGGCCTACTGGCTTCTATCTCACAGCAGATAGCATCACACTCAGATCTAAAATCCTCTTCAATAACTATTTTTTGTTGGTTGGAGTTGTTCAGCTATCATTAGTGATACCCTATTCTATTCTCTCTGAAAATATAATATTCGTTATATTCTATAACTGTAACTATCATTTTTTGTCAACCAAGTCTTTGTTTGACAGAACCAGGTCAATTTTTGGTGAAGATGAGCTGACCAATGCAAAAAACTCATCTCACTTATTTCTCATACTTCTGGCATTCATATGCATGCATTTATTTGAACATCATTTTGGTCCCAGAGTTATTTTTGCATAATGTTAGCCAACCCCATTCAGATATGACACCTTGGAAACTATTCAGCATTGCATAATGATTTCTGTACACACACACACACACACACACACACACACACACACACACACACACACACACACACACACACACACACACACACACACACACACACTCCCCATTTGCCCCACTGGTGGCTGAACCATACTTGAATGCAATTCCCCTCAACTCCCATCCCATTATTTCCAGTTTACCTGATATTGCACTTTTAGCCTCTCATTGAACAACACAGTCTCTTTCTCCAAGCATCTAACTCCAAAACAATTCAAATGTATTGAATGTACAAGTCCTTTTGTCCGTCAAATTCAATCCATACATCTTATAAACTGCACACCATTCCTGCTGCACAATCTTCTCACTGATTCATTAGTAATCATGGACATTCTTCTCAACTTTTCCTTATCATACGTGTGTAGAGGCTTAAGTGCTGTGAGGACATAATGTTGGAGGCTTAATGGATTTTTTACAACACTCAAAAAGAATTAAAATAGAATTTAATAGTTCCTATATTTCGTCCTAGTCACCAGGACATCGTTCATCACTGCGAGGGTAGCACGTGTAGAGGCGATTTGCTCACGGAGTAATGCCCGGCTGGCACGGTTATATATACGAAGTGCTTTTTTGGAATGGAAATTGATCTTCATTTTAACGCAGTTTGGTATCACTCTTGTGTCCCGACATCGTTTTAAAAAGGCCAGCCTATTTAGTTGCCTAGATAGTCGTAGTTTTGACTTACCGTATTGCTTGGATTTGCGTGCTAATTCTTCTCCATGGATGATTAGAATACATGTGTAGAGGCTTAAGTGCTTGTGAGGACATCATGTTGGAGGCTTAATGGATTTTTTACAACACTCAAAAAGAATTAAAATAGAATTTAATACTTCCTATATTTCGTCCTAGTCACTAGGACATCTACAGGGATTACAAAAACAATTAATGTAACATATACACAAATAACAAGCAATACTAAGCCCAACCACGTGGGTGACACTAAAGTCGTATCTAGGTAGAGCGCCCTCTAAGGGCAGTAGTAGGTGGCCTGGAATGTAAGGTGGAAACTCTGGTGATGAGTGTTTCCCAAATCTTCGGAAGCTTAATGCAACCATATTTATTGAGATTTGGTTGGTTTTTGAGAGCTGCTGCTGCTGCTTCTAAGAAAAGTCTCTCTTTCTTGAATTTGCTGTGGTGGAGCATGGTGGTTTTCTTCCATGATACCCTGCGGGTGGTGTCCAAAACATGGTCAGCCAAGCCTGAATGGCCATAGTTGTGTTTGAAGATGTAAGACTTGTGTTCCTCTAGACGGATGGTGCTTGACGTAATGGTGAACATCGAACGTGGAATCGGTCGCTTACCGTCGGAGATAGCTAACAACATCAGACTTGATGTAGCCAACATCCTCGCGCATTCTTCGCCGCCGAAAAGTAATTTATTATATGCCCAACGCACGGCTCTACTGAAACTACGTAAAGAAAAAAGTATCGTCATCACCAGAGCGGATAAGGGTAATGCCACAGTCGTTCTTAATACCAGTGAATATAATTGTAAAATGAACATTATCCTCCGCGATCGCACTACCTACATCCCGCTAGAACACGACCCCACAAAAACACAAGTTAAGAAATTAAACATTTTACTCAAAAAAGTATCTTCCTGGTCCCCTGATGTCACGAAAAAACTTAAACCTTTCCGCTCCCGTCCCCCCCGAATATACGGTTTACCAAAAATCCACAAACCCAATTCCCCACTCAGGCCTATAGTAAATGCCACCAATGCACCTTGCTATAGACTATCTAAACAGCTGGCCAACTCTCTGATCCCCCTCACCGGAAGGTCCCCTTCCTATATAAAAACCTCGACCCACTTTAAAGCCCTCACAGAAAATTTAACCTTGAATAAGACAGACATATTGGTAAGCTTTGATATCTCCTCTTTGTTTACCAATATTCCCTTAATTGACACCTTATCTCTCTTAGAAAACGTTTTTCCCTCTGACATCTTAGATCTCTTTTCCTTTGCCATTAACTCTGGGTATTTCTCTTGGAACAACAAAATCTACAAGCAGATAGAGGGAACTGCCATGGGTTCCCCCCTCTCAACCCCCCCTTGCTAATTTCTATATGGAAGATTTCGAAAAACGAGCCATAGACTCAGCCCCACTCAAACCTTCTATCTGGCTAAGATATGTAGATGATGTGTTCTCTATTTGGCCTCATGGTTCAGACACGTTAGACTCCTTCCTCAGTCATCTCAATAGTCTACATCCAAGAATCCAGTTCACTATGGAAAAGGAAAAGAACAAGTGTTTACCCTTCCTAGACACCTTAGTCACACGCCTGCCTAATGATACACTTACCTTCACCGTATACAGAAAACCCGCACACACAGGCAGATACATTCACAAACTCTCCCACCACCACCCCTCTCAACAATATGGCATTATTAAAACTCTTACCAAGAGAGCCCACAATCTTTGTTCCAGTGGAAACACCTCACTACTGAGCTTAACCAAATACACAGCAATTTCCTCTCCAATGGCTACAGCGATCACAGTATCAAAAAAATAATCAACTCCTCCCCCATTCCCCGTCCTTCTCGTCAACAAGATTTTAAAAATGCCATCACCATACCCTACATCCGTGGCACATCCGAAAAAATAGCCAAGATACTAAAACAGTACAACCTACACACAGCATATAAGCCCCACCGCAAACTGGCTACCCTTATCCGTTCTACGAAAGATCAGCTCCCTCCTCTCTCTCTCTGCCTGGAGTTTACAAAGTACCCTGTTCCTGTAAGCTGGCGTAATTTGGACAGACAGGCAGATCAGCATCCATCCGTCTAGAGGAACACAAGTCTTACATCTTCAAACACAACTATGACCATTCAGGCTTGGCTGACCATGTTTTGGACACCACCCACAGGGTATCATGGAAGAAAACCACCATGCTCCACCACAGCAAATTCAAGAAAGAGAGACTTTTCTTAGAAGCAGCAGCAGCTCTCAAAAACCAACCAAATCTCAATAAATATGGTTGCATTAAGCTTCCGAAGATTTGGGAAACACTCATCACCAGAGTTCCCACCTTACATTCCAGGCCACTTATTACCTACTGCCCTTAGAGTGGCGCTCTACCTAGATGGGACTTTAGTGTCACCCACGTGGTTGGGCTTAGTATTGTTTGTTATTTGTGTATATGTTACATTAATTGTTTTTGTAATCCCTGTAGATGTCCTAGTGACTAGGACGAAATATAGGAAGTATTAAATTCTATTTTAATTCTTTTTGAGTGTTGTAAAAATCCATCAAGCCTCCAACATGATGTTTTCCTTATCATAACTAGTCAGCAGACTCATCATCGTCAATTTCCTGATATATACTCCCAAAGGGTGTTTGGGCTACTATGAAAGCACTACATTAAAGATTGTAGTGATGATGAATTCAATTGAAGTCATCATCATCATCATCAAATTCCTGCCATGTACCCTCAAGGGGTGTACAGGATATGACAGTACTACATGAAAAAATTACATCATTACTAACTTCCTATCTACGATTTTCCTCCAAATCAGTCTGTTACTTGTCAAGACTCCAACATTATCAGATCTTATATTTCTATCGTCTAAGGCACTTTGTACCGTATCAATCCACCTATATCTTGGTCTTCCTCTGGGTCGTTTTCCTGCCAACCTGGCAGAGAACACTTGTTTTGCTAATCTTTCCTCTCCCATTCTATTTAAGTGACCATACCATCTGAGATTAGCTCTGCTAACGCATTCCTGGATGCTGACAATGTCAAGTTCTTTCCTAATATCCTCATTTTTAATATGATATTGCCATTGATGCCATCTGTTCACGCCTCTAATCTTTCTCAGGACTCTCACATCTGCGGTCTCTAGTCTTTGGTCAAGTGTTTTACTTCTGACCCAGCTCTCAGATCCATAAGTTAAAATTGGTTTGAACACAGTCTTGTATACAGCTAATTTAGTGTTCCGACTAATTTCTTTCTTATTCCATATGAATTTATTCAATTGACTTCCCACGATACCAGCTTTGCTGATTCTGTTGTCTATTTCTATATTTAGTTTACCATCTTCAGTAAAAATTGTGCCTAAGTAGCTGAAATGTTTTACTTGTTCCACAGGTTCTCCATTCACAACACAGTTGACATTTTCAATGATTCTGCCTATTTTCATTGTCTTTGTCTTTTTATTGCTGACCTTCATACCATATCTATTACAACAGCTATTCAATTTAGTCAGAGAATCTTGCAGACTTGTAGCGGATTTATTTAGAAGTATAACATCATTCGCATAAAGCAAAGAGCTGACATTAACATCACCAATTTTGATATCAGGTTTAATACCACATTCCTTCATAATGTGATCCATATAGATAATGAATAACAGAGGGGATAATGTACATCCTTGTCTCACACCAGATTTAACATTAAACCATCTTCCTGTACTTCCTTCAATTCTAACTGCTGACTCACAACTCAAATAAAGACTAAGTATTGCTTGATATAATGCCCCATTGACACCATATAACTGTTGTGTATTGAATAGCTTCTCTCTTGGCACCTTGTCATATGCCTTTTCCAAATCGACAAAACTTAAATACAGATCTTTGTTATATTCCCATGCTTTCTCGACTATTTGTCGTAAAGTGAAGATCTGATCCTGACAGCCTCTATTTGGCCTGAATCCAGCTTGTTCTTCACCAAGCTTTTCTTCCACAATTCTTCTCAACCGTTTCTCAAGTATACTTGCATAGACCTTGCCAGGAACACTCAGTAGGGAAATACCTCTGTAATTCTCACATTCAGTTTTATTTCCCTTTTTATATATGGGTACTATGAGAGCTCTACTCCAATCATCGGGAATTCGTCCCTCTGTCCAGGCTTTCTGAACTATGCAGTGCAGCCACTGTAAGACTCTTATACCACCATAGTTCAGCATTTCTGGTCGAATATCATCTACTCCTGCTGCCTTTCAAGCCTTTGATGGCTTTTTCTACTTCAAGTATGGATATGTATTCCTGACTGCATGCCTGAGCAGTGTTTCTTACCACTGTGCTGTCATCACTGCTTGTTTCATTTAGCAGTTTTTCAAAGTAATTACTCCATACTTCAAGGATATCTTTTTCTACCATTTTCAAGTCACTTTTATCATCTCTAACTCCTTTTACAGCACTCTTTCTTTCATTCCTAAGCTTCTTCAACAACCTCCAGAATATTTTGCCACCTTCTTGATATTTATTTTCTATATTCTTGCCAAAGTCCTCCCATGACTTTTGTTTAGCTAGTTTTACACAGTGTTTAGCATTCTTGCATTTGTCTCTGTATTCTGTAAGAGTAAAAGCTGACTTATTTGCCAGGAACTTTTGATATGCTTTCTTCTTTTCCTTCACTGCCTCTTTAACTTCCTGTGTCCACCAGGGAGTTCTGATTTTTTTATCTTTGCACACAACCTCACCACATGCCTCTCTGGCAGAATCAATCAATGTTTCCTTCAGAGTTTGCCACTGAATCTCCAAGGTTTGATTCCTGTTCTCAAACTCTTTCATTTTCTTTTCAATAATATTTCTGTCTTTTAGTCTACAGTTTACATCTGAGAGCTGCTCAACTTTTATTCGCTTTAAAACTTTCTTACATGTTATTCTTTTCAATGTGAAATTCAATTTTATCCTGCTCAAGACTAAATAGTGATCACTTCCAATTTCAAATCCTCTGTACACTCTGGTGTCCTGCACCAGGGAGAAAACATCACTATCAACAATAACATAGTCAATGAGACTTTTCTTATTCCTAGCCTCTTCTCTCCATGTGAATTTGTGCACATTTTTATGTTGGAACATGGTGTTAGTAATAACCAGTCCATGTCCTGAGCAGAAATCCAACAGATATTTGCCATTATTATTAGCTTTGCTCTTTTCTCCAAATTTTCCCAAAATATTTTTGTATGTCTCACAATCATTTCCTACTCTACTATTTAGATCCCCAACAAGGACCAACTTTTCCTTTTTCATTGTGTCAGTTGCTTTTTCTAAAGCCTCAAAAAAATTCCTCCAGTTCTACCTTAGTAGAACCTTCTGTGGGACCATAGGCACAAATAAGTCTCATTGTCCAGTTCCCCATTCTCATATTTGCCCACATTACTCTACTTGAGACTGACTGCCATTCAAGAAGATTAGCCTCGTATTTTGTGTTGAATACTATGGCTACTCCTTCTTTTCCTTGATTGTTATTGCCTGAATATGACATTTTGTATTTATTGCTTAGAAAGATCTCACCAGTTTTTGTCTTTTTTGTTTCAGTCACCCCTATTATGTCGATCTGGTACTTATCTAATTCCTCAGCTAGCTCCATTTCTTTGCCATTCAGGCTTCTTACGTTGATAGTACCGATCTTTAACTCTGGTGATGTTGAGTTGGTGTTTGTTTTCAGATTTGTTCCAGTAGCTGACTTTTCACTGTTCGCCCTGGTTCCCTGGCGAAAACAACGGGGGCCTTGTTTAACCAGGCGACGCCCCAGCCGGCATGAAATTTTGTCATGTTGTACCATCATTTTTTATTTTGGTTTAACCAATAAGAATACAATTTGGTCGGCTAAATCCCAAATTGCCAGCCCATCTTCGTTCGTTCAGTATCAAAGTAGATACCCAACAGGGTGCACCACGAGAAGGTGAGGATTGGACATTAGGTCAGAAGCCCTGGTCGGTTCTCCGCATTCCTTTAAAGGCTATGTGGAGGTCTCCTCTCAGTTATACAGCTTTGACCCTTAAGCACCCCAATCAATTGAAGTCTCCCATGATAATTGCTTGCCGTGTACTGATTGTGGAAATCTGTTGATCTATGGCATCCACATCTTCCTCTGAACTGAGGAAGATGTTAATGCATTATTAATCTCCTATCCACAGTTTTCCATCAAATTAGTCTAGTACTTGTAAGTACTCCTATATTGTCATATCTAACATTTCATTCTTCTAAGGCAGTTCTAACTGAATCAATCCACCTAGACTGTGGTCTTTCTCTGGGTCTCTATCCTGCCATTTTGGCAACAAACACTTGTTTTGCTAACCATTCCTCAGCCATTCTATTTACATACCACCTTAGATTAGTGCTGTTCACACATTCTTGAATGTTAATAATGTCAAGTTACTTTCTAATATATTCATTTTTAATATTAATCTGCCATTTATATCATCTGTTCACACCTGTAATTTTTCTCAGAACTCTCATATCTGTGTTATCTAATCTTTAGTCAAGTGCTTTTTTTTAACCCAACTCTCAGATCCCTAAATTAAAACTGGTTTCATCACTGTCTTGTACACTGCTAGTTTTGTGGTCTGGCTTTCTCTCTTGTTCCGTATTAATTTGTTTAGCTGGCTATCCACCATACCGCTTTGATTATTCTGTTGTCTATGTCCAGATTTAACCTGTCATCTTCACTAAAAACTGTACCTAAATAGCTGAAATATTTTACTTGTTCTATAGGATCATCATTCAGAATGCAGTTGAAGTTTTCTATGTAACTGCCAATTTTCAAAGTTATTGTTTTTTTTATTGCTGATTTTCATGCCAAATTTGTTATAGCTGTTATTCAATTTAGTTAGAGAATTCTGGAGACTTGCACTAGATGTGTTTAGGAGTGCAACATCATCTGCATAAAGCAAACAGCTAAGGTTGACATCTCCAATTCTAATATCAGGCCAAATGCCACTTTCTTTCATAATGTCATCCATATAGATGTTGAATTAGAGTGGAGATAATGTAATTATCTCCACTCTAATCACATCAAATCATCTTCCTGTATTTCCTTCAATTCAAACTGCTGACTGTCAACATAACTCTGGATTGCGCTGTATAATGTTGCATTGACCTCATATAATGGTAGTGTTTTGAAAAGCTTTTCTCTAGGCACCTTGTGTTATGCCTTTTTCAAAATAATGAAAGAGGAATCAAAGTACAGATCCTTGTCATAATCCCAAGTTTTTCAACTATTTTTCTTAAAGTGAAAATCTGATCTCAATAACCTCTATTTGGCCTGAACTTTGCTTGTTCTTCTCTAAGTTTCTCTTCCACAATCTTTCTCAACCTCTTTTCAAATATGATTGCATAAATCTAACCGGGAATACACAGTACAAAAATTGCTCTGTAATTCTCACATTCAGCTTTATTTCCTGTTTTATAGATGGATACTACAATTGCTTCAGTACTGTAAAACTTTTATACTCCATACTTAAGCATTTCTGGTCAAATATCATCTACTCCAGCTGCCTTTCCACATTTCAATTTTTCTACCTCAAGTATTGATATGTACTCCTCTTTGCATTCCTCTTGAAAATTTTCTAGTATGGTTCTGTCACTGCTTGGTTATTTACCAGTTTTTCAATGTAATTACTCTAGACATCTAGGATATCCTTATCTTCAGTTTTCATGTCACCATTATCATCTTTGAATCCTTTTACAGTACACTTTCCTCCATTTCAAAATTTCTTTGATAGCTTCAAGAACATTATGCTACCTTACATATTTATTTTCCATACTTTTACCAAAGTCATCCCATCGTTTTTTGTTTAGCTACTTTTACACATAGCTAAGATAGCTTATATTTTTCTCTGTATTCTTTTAGGGCATCTGCTGACTTATTTGCTAGGAATTTTTGGCATTCTTTCTTCTTTTCCAGGACTACTTCATTAATTCTCATGTCCACCATGGTGTTTTTATTTTTCTAGACTTGCAAGCGATTTCATCCATACCTCCATAGTTGAATCCATTGATGTCTTCTTCAGAGTTTTACCACCGAGACTCCAAGGTTTGGTTCTTGTTTTCAAACTGAGCAAATTTTCTTCAATAATTTTTGTATAGTTAAGTCTGCACTTTACCAGCAAAAGCTTTTCAACTTTAATTATTTTTAAAAATTACTTAAATACTGTTCTTTTCAATGTAATATCCATTTTATCCTGCTTAGCATTAAGTAATTGTCACTTCCAATCAAATCCTCTGTACATTCTTCTATCTGAACCATCATGAAGATATCACTATTAACAATGATATGGTCAATGAGGCTGTTCTTATTTCTTGCATCTTCTCTCTACATGAACTTGTGAACATCCATCTTTATGGTGGAATACGGTGTTAGTAATGACAATCTGTGTCGTGCATAGAAATCCATGGAATAATTACCATTATTATTAGCTTTGCCCTTTGCTCCAAATTTTTTCAAAACATTCCTATATGCCTAGTGGGATTCATTTCCTACTCTGCTGTTCAGGTCTCTAGGGACCACTATTTCCATTTTCTTTATCTCAGCTGCTCATTCTGATGACTCAAAAAAACTCCTCCACTTCTTGCTTAGAATAATCTTCTGTGGGACCATATACACAAATTAGTTTTGTTGTCCATTTCCCCATATTGAAGTTTGTCCACATAACTCTATTTGAAACTGCTTTCCATGCAAGAAGTTTAATGCTACTGCTACTACTTCCTTTCTTTGATTGTTATTGTCTGAAAATAACATCCTATTTAGTAATATCTCCCCTGTATTTGTTTTCTTTGTCTCAGTAATGCCAATTATGTTCACGTGGTACTTTTCCAATTCTTCTGCAAGTTCGATTTCCTTTCAATTAATACTCCTTATATCGATGTTCCTATCATCAGTTCTTTTGACATTGGTTTTCTTCTTCTTTATGCTGAGTTGCAGCTTGTTCCAGTAGGTGACTTTTCACTGGTTCCCCGAAGAAAACAGCAGGCACCCCCTTGTTTAACTAAGTGACAACCCAGCTGGCAAGAAATTTCATCATGTAGTACCATTATGGAAATGATTACATTTGTTGTTTAAGGCAATAAAAAGAACAATTTGGTTGGCTAAGTCCCAAATTGCAAGCCAATCCTCATTTGTTTAGCACCCAGTAGATACCTATCAGCAGGATGCGCCACGTGAAGATGAGGATTGGACATTAGGTCAGAAGCCCAGTCGGTTGTCTGCATTCCTGAAAGGCAATGTGGAGGCCTCCTCCCAGTTATTTGGTTTTGACCCTTAAGTGACCCCAGCACATGACACACAATAATTATTTGAAACAGATATAAGAAATAACATAGAGAGTCAGGGAAACTGAATTCTGATGGGAGGAATCATGAGAATCTGTGTGTAAGAGCGATAACGTTAGGTAACTGTGTTAACGATGGGAATGGTTATTATTATGGAAATGATTACAAAGAGAAAACATTCTGTGTTTGTCCAGTTCAGACCTATCAAGCATGTGTAATGATGTCTGCATAAGTAAGGAACTAGATAAGCAAAAGCTATCAACCTGGTATATGCAACACTGAACTCATCCCTAGCACTTCATCGTATGAGGAATCTCACATGGATGAGGAGGAAGTACTAGAGCTATTCCATAAACTGAATAAGAATTCTGCAATAGGAACTGATGGGATATCAACATGGATGTTAAAAGAGTGTTCAGCTAAACTCTACTTTGCAATGAACAGCATGGGTTTATTAAAGGAAGGTCATGTTTTGGCAACTTGCTCACATTCTATAATAATGTAACCACTGAGTTAGACAAGGGGAATGGATATACCATAATACTTTTGGATTTTGACAGAATACAGCATGGAATACTGTGAATAACTGTTGCTCCATAAGCATGGTTCTAAGACAGAAGTCTCCAACTATAGACCAGTCTGTATAACTGCGGTTGTGGTCAAGCTGTTGGAGAGATTGGCAAGGAATAGAATACAAAATTGGGTTGATGGACATAGCATTCCTTATGATGGTCAGCATGGATTTGTAAAGGGCAGGTCCTGTTTCAGTAATTTACTTGCATTTTATGACAAGTGTGTTAGATAAGGGAGAATCATATACAGAGATATTCTTAGACTTTGCAAAAGCATTTGATAGACTACAACATGATAACTTGGTGTACAAGCTGCAGAGGATGGGAAGAGATAATATATTGTTTAGATGGATCAGAGATTGGCTCTCTGAATGATACCTGCAGGTTGTGTATGATGGAGCAGTGTCTCGAAAAAGGAGGTTAACCAGTGGCGTGCTCCAGAGTTCTGTTCTTGGGGCCCACTGCTGTTTAACTCATTTGTAAATGATATATCATGTGGACTGACTGGGGATTTTCAGTTGTTTGCTGGTAATGCAAAGTTAGGAAGAATTATAAGTAGCACTGCTGATGTTAAATCCCTTCAGGAAGATTTGAATAGACTTTTTACTTGGACAAAAGAGTGGGGGTTGTAGTTTTAATATCAATAAGTGCAAGGTGTTGCATTTTGGAGTGCAGAAATATAATGCTGTGTACTATTTCGATGGTGCTACTGCAGGAAGTGGATGAGATTAGAGATTTGGAAGTGATGGTTGACAGTAGACTGAAGTTTAGAGGGCAAATTGCTAGTGTTGCAAAAGCTGTATATCATAGTGCTGCTATGATAAGAAGTACCCTAACATGCAAAGATAAGGAAATGGTTGTGCCACTGTTTAATGCACTGGTCAGACACACTTGGACTATTGTGCTCAGATATGGTCACCTGGATTTCAGTGTTATGTTGTGACATTGGAGAGGGTCCAGAGATGAGTAACTAAGACAATATCTGGAGTTTGGAATGCTGGCTATGGAGGGAGGTTGAAGAAATGTGGATTTCAGAGCTTGCTGGATAGGAAAAAGAGAGGTATATGATAGACATTTAAGTCAGTGAGAGGATTTTATCAGATTAATTCATAGGGGATTATAAAAAAGAGTAGAAGGTGAGAGGGGAAGAACCAGAGGTCATTCCTGGAAGTAAAAGTGCAGTGAAGAGGGGTGTGAGGAGTAGATTTTTTACATAAAGAATTGTCAGTGAAAGGAGAATGCATTATCAGAATGTGTTGTTAATGCAAGAAGTGTTAAGGATTTTAATATTCTATATGATAAATATGTTGTCATTTGAATGAACCTTCCATGATGAGTCTGTCAACTCCATGGAGGGTGTAATAATAATAATAATAATAATAATATAATAATAAATTGGAGAATATGGGGTGCTTAAGGGTCAAAGCTGTATAACTGAGAGGAGATCTCCACATAGCCTTTAAAGGAATGCGGAGAACCGACCAGGGCTTCTGACCTAATGTCAGAAGCCCTGGTTGGTTCTCCTTGATACTTGGATATTGAACGAACGAGGATGGGCTGGCAATTTGGGATTTAGCCGACCAAATTGTATTCTTATTGGTTAAACCAAAATAAAAAATGATGGTATGACATGACAAAATTTCATGCCGGCTGGGGCGTCGCCCGGTTAAACAAGGCCCCCATTGTGTTTCGCCAGGGAACCAGGGCGAACAGCGAAAAGTCAGCTACTGGAACAAATCTGAAAACAAACCCAAACTTAACATCACCAGAGTTAAAGATCAGTACTATCAATATAAGAAGCCTGAATGGCAAAGAAATGGAGCTAGCTGAGGAATTAGATAAGTACCAGATCGACAAAATAGGGGTGACTGAAACAAAAAAGACAAAAACTGGTGAGATCTTTCTGAGCAATAAATACAAAATGTTATATTCAGGCAATGACAATCAAGGAAAAGAAGGAGTAGCCATAGTATTCAACACAAAATACGAGGCTAATCTTCTTGAATGGCAGTCAGTCTCAAGTAGAGTAATGTGGGCAAATATGAGAATGGGGAACTGGACAATGAGACTTATTTGTGCCTATGGTCCCACAGAAGGTTCTACTAAGGTAGAACTGGAGGAATTTTTTTGAGGCTTAGAAAAAGCAACTGACACAATGAAAAAGGAAAAGTTGGTCCTTGTTGGGGATCTAATTAGCAGAGCAGGAAATGATTGTGAGACATACAAAAATATTTTGGGAAAATTTGGAGAAAAGAGCAAAGCTAATAATAATGGCAAATATCTGTTGGATTTCTGCTCAGGACATGGACTGGTTATTATTAACACCATGTTCCAACATAAAAATGTGCACAAATTCACATGGAGAGAAGAGGCTAGGAATAAGAAAAGTCTCATTGACTATGTTATTGTTGATAGTGATGTTTTCTCCCTGGTGCAGGACACCAGAGTGTACAGATATTTCAAATTTGATTTGAAATTGGAAGCGATCACTATTTAGTCTTGAGCAGGATAAAATTGAATTATACTGAAAAGAATAATATGTAAGAAAGTTTTAAAGCGAATAAAAGTTGAGCAGCTCCCAGATGTGAACTGTAGACTAAAATACACAAAGATTATTGAAGAAAAAATGAAAGAGTTTGAGAACAGGAATCAAACCTTGGAGATTCAGTGGCAAACTCTGAAGAAAACATTGATTGATTCTGCCAGAGAAGCATGTGGTGAGGTTGTCTGCAAGGATAAAAAAATCAGAACTCCCTGGTGGACACAGGAAGTTAAAGAGGCAGTGAAGGAAAAGAAGAGAGCATATCAAAAGTTCCTGTCAAATAAGTCAGCTTGCGCTCTTAGAGAATACAGAGACAAATGCAAGAATGCTAAACACTGTGTAAAACTAGCTAAACAAAAGTCATGGGAGGACTTTGGCAAGAATATAGAAAATAAATATCAAGAAGGTGGCAAAATATGCTGGAGGTTGTTGAAGAAGCTTAGGAATGAAAGAAAGAGTGCTGTAAAAGGAGTTAGAGATGATAAAAGTGACTTGAAAATGGTAGAAAAAGATATCCTTGAAGTATGGAGTAATTACTTTGAAAAACTGCTAAATGAAACAAGCAGTGATGACAGCACAGTGGTAAGAAACACTGCTCAGGCATGCCGTCAGGAATACATATCCATACTTGAAGTAGAAAAATCCATCAAAATCTTGAAATGTGGAAAGGCAGCAGGAGTAGATGATATTCGACCAGAAATGCTGAACCATGGTGGTATAAGAGTCTTACAGTGGCTGCACTGCATAGTTCAGAAAGCCTGGACAGAGGGACGAATTCCCGATGATTGGAGTAGAGCTCTCATAGTACCCATATATAAAAAGGGAAATAAAACTGAATGTGAGAATTACAGAGGTATTTCCCTACTGAGTGTTCCTGGCAAGATCTATGCAAGTATACTTGAGAAACGGTTGAGAAGAATTGTGGAAGAAAAGCTTGGTGAAGAACAAGCTGGATTCAGGCCAAATAGAGGCTGTCAGGATCAGATCTTCACTTTACGACAAATAGTGGAGAAATCATGGGAATATAACAGAGATCTGTATTTAAGTTTTGTCGATTTGGAAAAGGCATATGACAAGGTGCCAAGAGAGAAGCTATTCAATACGCTACAGTTATATGGTGTCAATGGGACATTATATCAAGCAATACTTAGTCTTTATTTGAGTTGTAAGTCAGCAGTTAGAATTGAAGGAAGTACAGGAAGATGGTTTAATGTTAAATCTGGTGTGAGAAAAGGATGTACATTATCTCCTCTGTTATTCATTATCTATATGGATCACATTATGAAGGAAAGTGGTATTAAACATGATATCAAAATTGGAGATGTTAATGTCAGCTCTTTGCTTTATGCAGATGATGTTATGCTTCTAAATAAATCCACTACAAGTGTGCAAGATTCTCTGACTAAATTGAATAGCTGTTGTAATAGATATGGTATGAAGGTCAGCAATAAAAAGACAAAGACAATGAAAATAGGCAGAATCATTGAAAATGTCAACTGTGTTGTAAATGGAGAACCTGTGGAACAAGTGAAACATTTCAGCTACTTAGGAATGATTTTTAGTGAAGATGGTAAATTAAATATAGAAATAGACAACAGAATCAGCAAAGCTGGTATGGTAGGAAGTCAACTGAATAAATTCATATGGAATAAGAGAGAAATTAGTCGGAACACTAAATTAATGTATACAAGACAGTGTTCAAACTAGTTTTAACTTATGGATCTGAGAGCTGGGTCAGAAGTAAAACACTTGACCAAAGACTAGAGACCGCAGATATGAGAGTCCTGAGAAAGATTATAGGTGTGAACAGATGGTATCAATGGCAATATCATATTGCCATTGATGCCAATATGATATTGCCATTATAAAATGAGGATATTAGGAAAAAACTTCACATTGTCAACATCCAGGAATGCATTAACAGAGCTAATCTCAGGTGGTATGGTCACTTAAACAGAATGGGCAAAGAAAGATTAGCAAAACAAGTGTTCTCTGCCAGGTTGGCAGTAAAACGACCCAGAGGAAAACCAAGATATAGGTGGATTGATACGGTACAAAGTGCCTTAGACGATAGAAATATAAGATCTGATAATGTTGGAGTCTTGACAAGTAACAGACTGATTTGGAGGAAAATTGTAGATAGGAAGTTAGTAATGATGTAATTTTTTTCATATAGTACTATCATATCCTGTACACCCCCTTGAGGGTACATGGCAGGAATTTGATGGTGATGATGATTGGTGAATATGAGATTGGTTTATAAACTATTGGCATGGATAAGAGGATGGTGACTGACATATCAAAAAGTGGTATATGAGAGGGGGAATGAATCCGTAAGATTCAAGGTAACCAGTGGTGTGCTTCAAGTCCTTGGTTCACTGTTATTCAATTTGTACAATTAATGACATTGGAAAGGATTTGATATTTGACATGCAGCTCTCTTTGCTGATGATGCAAAGATAGATATGGTAATCAGGAGTGCTGTTGATATGCAGTATTTCCAGAATGATTTGAATAGGCTGGAATTGTCGGCATGTGAAAATGGCTGTCATTTCAATGTTAATAAATGTAAAGTCATGCACTTTGGTGTGATCATATATCCAATGTTGTATATATTGGTGGGATTATGCTTGAAGTAATTGATGAGGTTGGGGATCTTGGAGTTTTAGTAGACAGGAAATTAAAGTTCAAGAGTCATATAGCAAAAATTGTAAATACAACTCAGACAATGATGGCAATGCTGAAATGAACCTTGATATGTAAAGATAATGAAGTCATTTTGCCTCTTTACAAGGCCTTGATAAGACCTCACTTGGACTACTGCACGAAGGTCTGGTCTCCTGGTTTCCATAGTGATGATTCTGATACAGTGGAGAGAGTGCAAAGTAGAGTGTCATAATATCAGGATCATGGAATACAGATTATGAAGACAGAGCAAGAATTTATTATAAAATATTAATACCAGAAACACTTACATTTAATATTTTTATTATAAAATTTTCGGCTAAGTTTTATAGCTACTGTCAGTAGTTATAGTCAAACTCAAAAAAGAACAATTTACTTGATAACACGTGATATTATGTGCAATATCAGCTGTAGTAGAATAGCTCCATCTGCATTCATAGATATTCAAAATAAATTACAATAAGTTGATTTATTTTTAAATTATAAAAACATTTAATTACAATTTTGGAACATCATTAGAAAAAAGTAATTCTAGCTTACAGGTGAGGTGATAATAAAAAATAAAATAAAAAAGTAATAATAATAATAATTTCACCAACCTCCTCCCTGAGTTTTGGCAGCAACAACATCACTTGGTTTTCCTTTTCCTACAGTATTAAAGGCTACAATATAGAACTGATAATGTGAACCACAATATAGATCATGGAATGTATAAGTATTCTGGTGAGCTGCAACTTGCCTGTCTTCCCAGGTTCCATACTGTTTCTTGTAGTATAGAAAGTAACCTAAAACAGAAATACAAAGAAAGCAAAATTTTAGTTTATAAACATATTCTTAGATAAATAAGGAAAGAGTCATGAAATTAAAAACTACTGCCTGACTAAACCAGAGATTGCCAATTATTTTTCTTAAAGCTCTCTTGTTTTTTAAACCAGGACAGGTTACATGGACCATGCCATATTCAAATCCAATTCAACAAATAAATACAATCTGTAATATAAATTTAGACTTTATAAATAAGTATTATTATTATTAAGAGACACCTCCAGGGAGTCAGAGACTCATCGAGGGAGGCCACATACTACACACACCAGCTATCATACTTATTCTTGAATTCATTCACACTGCTTGCACTCACAACATCCAATGGCAATCCATTCCAATCACGCACCACCCTCTAAGAGAAAAATCTAGCCCTCACCCCCTTCTTGTGAGGGCTAGATTTTTCTTGGTGGCATTCATTCTCAGCTTCCAAGGATGCTCTCTTGTTCTTTCCCCACCCTCCATAAATTGAAAAATTCCATCAAATGAAATCCTGTATGATCCTTTCAGAAGTTTGTAAGTCTCAATCATGATAATTAAATACTTAAGGAATTGACAGCGTATACTAGAAATATAAATTAAATCAACTTTAATATATACTTTCCAATATTTCGGAAATGTTACGTTGCCATCTTCATGAGAACTTAAGATAAAGACACGTGCATGCAAATACTACATAACAGCAAATGAGAAATGAAGCGAGGAAGCTACCGTTTTTCTAAAGTCCTGATGGTGCCCCCCCCTGGTAGGCTATATTCAGTGTTATATATAGGCTATATTCATAGGGCATTAATAGGTGTTCTTGGCCTTTGGGCTGAAGTTCTTCTGATGTATGTTTCCCAAATTTGGGACAGTCTCATGCATCCAAATTTGTTGAGGTTTGGCATGTTCCTAAGGGCTGAGGCTGATTCCATGAATAGTTTTTCACATTTGAACTTGCTGCAGTGTATTACTGTGGATTTATTCCACCTTATTCTGTGGTGAGTATCCAGAGCATGGTCTGCAAGCCCAGAGTGGCTGTAATGGTGAAATCGGATGTAGTCCTTGTGTTCTGAGATTCTGATATTTGCTGTCTGGCCAAAGTAGGACAATTTACAGCTGCAAGGGACATAGTATACACCAGGTAGGTCTAGAGGAAGTGGTTGGTCTTTAGTGGAGCTGATAAGGAATGCCAATTTTCTATATGGTCTGTAACAAGATGTCAAATCATGTTTTTTTTAGAATTTTGTTGATTTTTTCCGTGCCTCGGATGTAGGGAATGGTGATAGATTTAGAGTAATCTTTTTTGTGAAGGGAGGAGGTGGGTTGTGGATAACTGGTTTTAGTATTTTTTGGATTTTTTTTTTTTTTTTTTTTTTTTTTGGGGGGGGGGTAACCATTGGCTGAGAAAGTGTTAAGGATGTGATTTAGTTCAGTGGTTAGGGCTTTGTCATTTGAACAGATTAGTTTAGCCCTGTTGAATAGTGTTTTAATAATTCCATATTGTCGTGTGTGTATGGGGGGGAATTGTTGGTGAATGTGTCTGCCTGTATGGGTGAGTTTTCTATAAACTGAGAAAACCAAGGTTCCATCAGTTGGTGAGTTGTCTAGGAAGGGGAGGCTATTGTTTTCCTCTTTTTCCAGGGTGAACTTGATTCTAGGGTGTTGGTTGTTTAAGTGTGTTAAGAAGGAGAGGAGTGTATTCGGGCCATGTGGCCAAATAGCAAACACATCATCAACATAGCGAAGCCGTATGGGTAGGTTTTTGTGGGGCAGAGTTTAAGGCTTTCAAAAGTCTGCATAAAGAAGTTGGCCAAGGGTGGGGAAAGTGGTTTAACCCATGGCTGTCCCCCTCTATCTGTTTGTAGAATTTTTCTTGCCAAACAAAATAGCCTGAGTTCATTGTGAACTGAAATAGGGCTAAGATATCGGGAGCAAATTTAGCCTGGATTAGCTCTAAAGTTTCTTTGAGGAGGACATTTGTGAATAAGGAGGAGATGTCAAAACTGACCATTATGTCATTATGTTGGAGTGTAAGGTTTTCTATACTGGCTTTGAAGTGGGCTGAGTTTTTTATGTGTGATGGTGTGTTGCCAGTATAGTGTGAGAGCACTTTGGCTAAATATTAGCAGGTTTGTAAGTGGGGGAATCAATGCCATACACTATGCGATGTAATGGTACATTTTCTTTATGTATTTTTGGGAGCCCATATATACAGGGGGATCTAAAGTTATATGGTTTTAGTCTGTTAATAATCTCCACAGGCCAAGAAGTGACCTTCTTAAGGAGCCTATGGACTTTTCTATTTTGAAAGTTGGTGAGTCGGTGGGATTGTATTCAATCGGGAGGTGAGTAGCTCGATCTAATAGTAAAGCATTAACTTACCTGTGTAGTCAGTATGATTGAGTATCACAGTGGCGTTCCCCATATCTGCTTTGGTGATAACTATTTCTTTGTTTTTCTTCATTTCCTGTAGAGACTTGTATTCACTATTGGATATGTTGGTTTTTGGTGGTCTTGCTTTTGTGAGAACACAGGCTACATCCAATCTGATATCATTGACGATGTGGTTTGGAAGGTGGCAAATCCTGTGTTCAATCTGGATCATTAATTCCTTGGCCGGTAATTTCCTAGGAGCAATGGCGAAGTTGTGACCACGTGACAGAGCGTTGACTGCTTCAGGCTTCAAGATAACAGAAGAAAGATTAACTACAGTGTTGGTTTGGATGTCGAGTTCTTTTTTAATTTATCAAACTTGTTGATATGTCTACTCCGTATTTTTTCGAATTCTTTATTTGCTGCAGTGCACAAGCTGCCATGTAGAATTGACCAAAGTTGATGATTTAGCGTATTAGAAAGCTCTTTCTCTAGCGCTAAAATAGCTCTGTTTATTGTCAGCTAGGGAACCACATATAGCGTTAATTTGCTCCCGTAGCAAAGCCTGGCTCGAGCGGTTATAGATACAGAGAGCTTTCTGTGAAAAGAAACGGTGCTTAAATTTTACACAATTTGGGATTACCTGATTATCCCAGCAGCGTTTTAGGAAGGTCAGACGATTCAGTTGTCTAGATAACTTCAGCTTTAGTTTGCTGTAATGCGGACCTTGCATGCGATGGAATCTCCGTGGATGATAGTAATTCTTGTAGAAAGGCTTATACGCCAGTTAAACATGATAATTAAATACTTAAGGAATTGACAGCGCACACTATAAATATAAATTAAACAACTTTAATATTTCCTATTTAACATTCCCATGAAGATGGCAACATGATGTTGCCGAAATATTGGAAAGTATATATTAAAGTTGATTTAATTTATATTTCTAGTATATGCTGTCAATCATATCACTCCTCTTTCTCCTGTTTACTAGAGTGTCTACAGTCTACAAATTCTCAATGTGTCTTCATAATCAGTATTCCATAATCCTGATATCATTTTTAACACTCTCCTTTGTACCCTCTCCAATATATCAGAATCACAACGGAAACCAGGAGACCAGACCTGCGCACATTAGTCCAAGTGAGGTCTTATCAAGGGCTTGTAAAGAGGCAAAATAACATCCTTATCTTTACATATGAATGCATTTGCAATCTTTACCACATGATCACTGAACTTCAACTTCCTATCTAACATCCCAAGATTCCTAGCCTCATTAGTTTCTTCTAGTCTAATCCCATCAATATATTATGACATTGGATATCTAATCACGCCAAAGTGAATGCCTTTACATTTACTGACATCCATTTTCTCATGCCCACCATTCCAGCCTGTTCAAATCATTCTGCAAATACTGCATATCAGCAGCATTCCTGATTACCCTACCTATCTTTGCATCATCAGCAATTAGCTGTGTGTTCCTTGTCAAATCCTTCCCACTGATACTGGGAAGGATTTGACAGTTTGAATAATGGTGTACCACAAGCATTATTCAAACTGTCAAATCCTTCCCAATTTAAGGTTTAAGGTAACAAGTGATGTCCTTGTGGTACACCACTTATTACCTTAAACCTTGCAGACTCAGATCCCCCCATATACCACTTTTTGATATCTGTCAGTCAGTCATCCTCTTATCCATGCTAATATTGTATAACCCAAACCCATTTTCTCCAATTTAGGCAAAAGTCTGCCATGCTGTATTCTGTCAAAAGCCTTAGCAAAATATTATTATTATTACATATCACCTCCAGGGAGTCCAAAGACCCATCGAGGGAGGGTACCTACTCTACAATCTCCGTCTCCCCCACTCCACCAGCCGCAACTACCTTCATCATCTACACCAACGGCATTTACCGCGACCACCACTAGTATTTTCACAAACAAACATCCATGCCCACGGCGGGATTCGAACCCTCAGCCTTTTGGCTGGAGAGAGGATACGCTAACCATTCGGCCAACCAAAATCCAAAAGTATCATGGTGTATCCATTCCCCTTGTCTAGTTCAATGGTAACATTGTTATAGAATGTGAGTAAGTTGCTAAAACATGACATTCCCTTAGTGAACCCATGTTCATTGCAAACTAGAGATTCACTGTCAATCCATTTCTGAATGTAAGCCCTAACCAATTTTTCCAAAATCTTCACTGCCATTCCTGAGATACTAATTGGTCGATAGTTGGATACATCAGTCTTTGCACCACCCTTGTGCAATGGAATTACCATACATTCCTTCCATTTCTGTGGAATCTTCCCTACTCTGAGACTTGTATTAAACAGCCTGGTCAATGGAATGGCCAGTTATTCCATCAGTCCCTATTGCTGAATTCTTATTCAATTTTTGCAACAGCTCGATATCTCAGCCTCACACACACCTGCGTTTCTTCATCTAGTGAAGAGGTAACAGTGAGCTCAATGTTGCATTCACCAAGTTGATAGCTTTTAACAAAATGGGCACTCATTAACTGAACAACATCTTCTGCATCCGTAATCCTCACGCTATCTGGGTTTAGAAGAGTTATCCTTTCGTATTCATTCTTTCTTTTACTTGCAGCATATCAATAGAATTCTTGTGGGTTGTCTATAGCACGCAGAGCCAGTTTCTTTTCATACTCAGACTTTGCTTTCCATACTTTCAGCAGCAAAGGTTGGTTGGTTAACTGGTATAGCCTCTGGTACTAATGGCTCATGCAAAAAGTTAAGCAAGTTTGAGCACTGTTAGTAGTTGGAAGGGAACTACCATTCGATGCTGTTGGCACGCTCTCCCTCAATGAGTCTTTGGATTCGCTGGAGGTGTCAAATAATAATAATAAATAATAATACAGCTGTTGTGACTATTCTAGCCTGCTGCTTATAACGTTCATAACAGATGTCATCCTTATGCAAACGGTATTCCTTCCACATCGTTTTTTCTTATGAATCTCTTGCTTAATAAGATTACACATCCATTTGACTCCTACTCTATTTATTCTTCGAACTCTCGGGACATATTCTAATATCACATCATTTAAGTGTTGTTTCAATGCTTCCCATGCACTGTCGATATTCCATCCAACCAGCAACCGATCCCATTCCAATGAACTCAATATACTCCTCAGTTGGTCATAATTTCCTGCTTTGTAGTTCAGCATGTAACCTTTCCTGAATGGAACATTTATAAACTTAGTCACTTCCCAAGTGAGTACCACATGATCACTGTCACCAACTGGAGGCAGAATAGTTATGTCTTTAACTGAAATGCCCTCTGACACTATAATCAAACCTAACACTCTTTGCCCTCAAGTTCCTTCTGTCATATGCTGCTTGAGGAAGTTGTCCCACAACAGCTCAATAAATGCATTTTCATTCTTCACATGAGATTCTACTGCTACCCAATCAATATTTGGATAATTAAAGTCTCCCATTATGATTACTCTTTTCGTGCTCATCTTTTGTATTCGGTGATGCATTTCTTCATCACTAGCAACCGATCCACCAGGTCTGTTACAACACCCCACTATGTAATTGATCTTGTTAGATTCCACCTCATACCAGATGGCTTCAAACTCAGTGCCACATGAAATATTATTATTAGTAGTAGTACTACAATCATGGGTCTTAACTTTAACTGGATTCAAGTCATCCGATATCATTAGCAGCACATCCCGCTCCTCTCCTATCCACTCTATCCTTCCTAAAAATACTCCTATGACACTTGATACCAGTTAATAGGTCTGATTCTGATAGCCAGGTCTCACTAATACTACAATTTAAGGTCGCAACATATTAACTAAGGCAACAAACTCTATCCCTTTGTTTCTGATACTCCTAGCATTCATGTACAGACATAATAATCTACCTGTTTCTTCTTTTGTATTGTCTTGTCTGCAGTCTGACTGACACAGTTGGACATAATAATATTATGTTATTTAGTTTTAGTTACACTGTCACCAGATACAAGCTGAATGGTCTTTTAATCTATATATACATTTGCACCATTGATTGTTGATTTGGAATTACAATCGAGGCAGCTAAGGCTCAAATGCCAGTGTCTTATGCCAGTTAACTGTGTGTACATGTGTGTTCACCTGGTCCATTTTCCTGTATTATGGGATAAAAAACCTGAGTTTCTGGGAGTGAAAAATCCTGCTACCTCCATATGAAACTGGCTCACTTGCCATCACATGAAAAGCCTGTATAACAAAGGTTCATAATCCAGATGGGATTTGAACCTGATTTTTTTCTAACCAAAGTGCATCATCTGTATACCACCTGAATGATGGCAGTTCTGTACCACTGGTGATAATTATACTATAGTTGAAATATAAACAAAGCGGTCACATTAAATAAGCAAACAAAAATTTTTTATTAATATCCCACTGTGGAAAAAGAGTACCAAAGCTTTTTTTTTAATAATGTTCCATGTGGTAAGAATATTTTTTTATCTTTGGTTTGGTGTTAAATTTTCTTTTTTTAAATCTTGTAAAATGTGCACTTTAATGATTGTGAAGACTACGAGGACATTATGTGAACAATCTACATTATGTTGCCAAAAGTGTCTGGACAGCAATTGTTTGTATTTTTCATTACTACAGTGTTGCTGTCAATATGAGGTAGGGCATCCTTTTACTACTATTACAGCAATTACCCGTTGGGATAGGTGCTCCAGTAAGTTCTGGTAAACTACTGCTGGAATTTTTTTCCATTCCTCCTGTAGTATGGCAAACAGCTGATTAGTGTTAGGCGAGTAGGTCTGGCATGCAACCTTTGCTCCAGTTCATCCTAAAGATGTTAAATAGGATTGAGGGTTGATGTTAAATAGGACTGGTGTGTTATTGTGCTGATATAATACAGGACCTATTCCAAACTGTTGCTACATTGTCCAAAATGTTATGAGGCATCAGCATTTAAAGATCTGGATGCAGAAAGCAATGGGCTCAGTCCAAACTAGGAAAAACAGTCCCAGACCATTATGTTACTGCCTCCAAATTTTACGGTCAATACAAGACATTCCTGTAAGTATCATTCACCAGATCCAGACACGTCTAATCTATTGTCAGAGGACTCTCTTCCATTGATCCACAGTCCAATGACAGTGTTGTCTGCAGCATTCCAGATGATGCTAAGCATTTTCAGGTGTAATCAAGGGCTTGTGAGCCACAGCACAACCATGAAACCCAAGGGCAAACACCTCCCGATGAATAGTTCTGTCATTGGTATTCATTCCAGAGCTCATTCGGAAGCCATTTGTGGTGGCTGTTAAGGCTGGCTGACAATTGACTGTGACAACACACTTGTGAGTTTGCCAGTTGTGATTTGTCAGTTTCTTGAGCCAGAAGTTTGGAGGAAGGGATTGATGGTTCCATCATATTTCAACTTCATGATAACCTCACTGAGAGTAGACTGGGGTATGTGCATTATGGTAGAAATTTCTCAGACTGAATGACTAAACTTGTGGGCTCTGACTAGCATACCATGTTTAAATGGACTCGAAGCTTTTTGTCCACTCATCCTGATGGCAAAGAATTTCTATAGTGCTAATGCTCACATGTCTATGCTTATATAGCATTGTGGAACATGTATCTGCATCATACGAGTAAAATAATGTAGGGCTATGGGGGTGTCCTGAAACTTTTGGCAATATAGTGCACTTTGTATCCATATGTTAGTTAACAAACAAAATAGCAGATCCTAAGGATTAAAAACATAATAGGAGATTAGCAAGATAAAAAGTTTAACCCTTTCCCAACAATGACCCAATGTTGGTATCACTGAAAACCTAGATATTAAATTTTTTGCTTAGAAGGACCGTACTCCAAAATATTTATCAGAGCATTCTTACCCATATGCATATACTTTTTGATGTGAATATATAATTTTTTTTTATCAAACATTTTGAAGCTTTTAGATGTTATTTGTTTTACATAGGAAAGTTTGCAGTAAAATCAATAGTAAGGTGGAACGAAAAGAAGAAAAGTTTCAATTATTAGGGTATTTAGGACAGCCAACCAAACTGTATTCTCTATTGGCTTAAACCATAAATGCATATAATGGTACAACATGATGAAATTTCCTACTGGCTGGGACTGCCTGATTAAACAAGGGGTCCTGCCATTTTTGTCAGAAACCAGGGTAAACAGTGAAAGTCACCAAGTGGGACAAGCTCCAATGAAAATGTCTCTTATAAAATGATGTCTTGATGTCGCTTATAAAAGAAACATCAAGAAAAAGAAGAAAAAGAAAGCCAATGTCAGAAGAACTGAAGATAGGAATATCAATATAAGGAGTATTAATGGAAAGGAAATCAAACTTACTGAAGAATTGGAAAAGTATCACGTGGACATAATTGACATTTCTGAGACAAAGAAAACAAATACAGGTGAAATATTACTAAATATCTCATGTATTTAGTATTGGATGTTATTTTCAGATAATAACGATCAAAGAAAGGAAGAAGTAGTGATAGCATTCAACACCAAACATGAAGATAAACTTCTTGATTAGAAAGCAGTTTCAAATAGAGTTATGTGGACAAACTTCAATATGGGGGAAATGGACAACAAAAATGATTTAAGCACATGGTCCCACAGAAGGTTCTTCTAGGGAAGAGGTAGAGGAGTTTCTTGAGTCATTAGAATGAGCAGCTGACATAAAGAAAATGGAAATAGTGGTCCTTGAAGATCTGAACAGTAGAGTAGGAAATGAATACCACCAGTCACATAGGAATGTTTTGAAAAAATGTGGAGAAAAGGGCAAAGCTAATAATAATGGTAAGTATTCCATGGATTTCTGTGCAGGACACAGATTAGTCATTACTGACACCATGTTCCAGCATAAAGATGTTAACAAGTTCATGTGGAGAAAAGCCTCATTGACTATATCATTATTAATAGTGATATCTTCATGATGGTTCAGATACAAGGTGTGGCTATTAAATAACGAGACAAGGTGCATTATGAATAGTGTACTCATAGCAGTGGGATGCACTTGCACCATGAATGACCTTGAATCTTCTAGAAGCAGTTGAGATAAAATTGTTCGCTGTCACTCGTGGTTAGTCTGTAAGCACTTATAAAAGAAACGTGTGAAGTCACTTTGCTGGAAACAAATTTGCACTGATATCATGGAATGGTTGACAGTGGAGCTGGATTTGCAGGAGAAGATCATCACATGTGATGAGACATGGATTTTCCAGTACGATCCAAAAACAAAGAGACAATAGATGCACTGGAAAACTCCCACATCACAGAGAATGAAAAAAAAAAAGGCAAGAATGAGCAAGTCAAAACTGAAGGCAATGGCTGATCGTTTTTTTTTTTTTTATATATATCAATGGTGTGGTAATGGTTGAATGGGTACTAGAGGGTCTGACACTTTAACCAACATTATTACCTTGAGGTTCTGGCCAAGCTGAGAGAACAAGTTCAGAAGAGACCCGATCTGTGAAAGAATAATGCTTGGATTCTATAACAGGACAATGCTCCAGCCCATAGTGTACTGTCTGTAAAGCAGTATCTGGCTGATAAGAAGATCCCAGTGTTGGACTATTCACCTTACTTGCTGGACTTAGCTCCATGCTACTTTTACCATTGTCCAAAGTTGAAATCTGCATCAAAGGGCATCCATTTTCAGTCAGTGGATGAGGTAAAGGAGAAAACAGTAGCACTACTGAAGCAAATAACACACCTGATGATTTTCAGCACTGCTTTGAACAATGGAAAATTCATATTCAACAGTGTAATTACAATTAAGTTGTACAATTGTAATCATAAACCACATTTTTGCAACCAGTCTCGTTATTTAATGGCCACACCTCATACAAGAATGTACAGAGGTGCCCTTTGATGCAGATTTCAATTTTGGACAAAGGTAAAAGTCGCATGGAACTAAGTCCAGCGAGTAAGATAGATAGTCCAACACTTGGATTTTCTTATCAGCCAGATACTGCTTTACAGACAGTGCACTATGGACTGGAGCGTTGTCCTGATATAGAATCCAAGCATTATTCTTCTACAGATCAGGTCTCTTCTTCTGCACTCGTTCTGGAAATGACCATTACTTAATGCTAAGCAGGATAAAAATAAAAATGTAATATCCTGCTTAATGCTAAGCAGGATATTACATTGAAAAGAACAGTATCTAAGTAAGTTTTAAAAAGAATTAAAGTTGAACAGCTTTTACACGTAAAGTGTAGACTTGACTATACAAACATTATTAAAGAAAATTTGCAGACGTTTGAAAACAAGAACCAAACATTGGAGTTCTCAGTGGCAAACTCTGAAGAAGACATTGATGGATTCAGCTAGGGAGGCATGTGGTGAAGTTGCCTGTAAGGATAGAAAAATAAGAATCCCCAAAGGTGGGCACTAGAAGTTAAAGAAACAGTTCTGTAAAAGAAGAAAGCATACCAAAAGTTCCTAGCAAATAAGTTCATTTTTTCAATTTACAACAAATAGTTGAGAAAGCATGTGAATATGACAAGGATCTGTACTTGAGTTTTATAGATTTGGAGAAGGCATATGATAAGGTGCCTATAGAAAAGCTTTTCAAAATGCTGCAATTATATGGGGTAAATGAAACATTATACAGAACAGTACAAAGTCTATATTTTAGTTGTAAGTCAGTTGTTAAAATTATTGAAGGAATATAGGAAGATGGTTTCATGTAAAATCAGAGGTGTGACAAGGATGCACATTATCTCCACCCTGATTCATCATCTATATGGCTCGCATTATGAAAGAAAGTGGTATTAGAACTGGTATTAGCATTGGAGGTATTATGCAGATGATGTTCTATTTCTAAACCCAGTCTCCAGGATTCTCTAACTAAACTAAATAACAGGTGTAACAAATTTGGCATGAAAATCAGCAATAAAAAGACAAAAACTATGAAAATAGGCAGAAACATTGAAGACATGGATGGAAAAATCTATAGAACAAGTAAAATATTTCAGTTATTTAGACAGTTTTTAGTGAAGATGACAGGTTTATTCTGGAAATAGACAACAGAATAAGCAAAGTAGTATGGTCGGTGGCCAGCTAAACAAATTCACATGGAACAAGAAAGAAATTAGCTGAAACACCAAACTATCAGTGTACAAGACAATGTTGAAACCAGTTTTAATTTAGGGATCTGAGAGTTGAAAAAAGCACTTGATCAAAGACTAGACAACACAGATATGAGAATTCTGAGAAAAATGAGAGGTGTGAACAGATAATATAAATGGCAGATTATTATTAAAAATGAATATATTAGAAAGGAACTTGATATTATTAACATTTAAGAATGCATGAGCAGCACCAATCTAAGGTGGTATGGCCACGTAAATAGAATGGGTGAGGAAAGGTTAGCAAAACAGTGTTTGATGCCAAGATAGTAGGAAAGAGACACAGAGGAAGACCAAGGTCTAGGTCGACTGATTCAGTTAGAAGTGTCTTAGAAGCATGAAATGTTAGATATGACAATATTGGAATGCTGACAACTAATAGCCTAATTTGGAGAAAAATTGTTGGATAGGAGATTAATAATAATGTAAATGTAATCATGTAGTGTTGTTATAGTTGCCTGAATACTCCCTGAGTGTTCAGGAAATAGATGATGATGGAGAGTTTATTTTTGAAGTTTTCAGAATTTAATATATTTTTAAGTATATCTTGTCTGTGTGTACTGCACTGCAACTTTCAATAATGGCAGGAACCATACATCAATTAGCTTATATGTTATCACCCATATCGCCAGCATTTAAGGACGACATTCCGCATAGTATTCAACAAGAATTTGTAACATATTGTGCCTGTGGCATGCTTGCATCTTGGCAATTAAAAATATGGCAGGAAAGAGATGGAGGAGTGCATGTCTATATAAAATAAAGACAATGAGAATTGCTGTGATACTAATATCAGTATCCCTGGTTTCAGTAGAGGCAGTAACCGTATGTCAGAAACAGAAGTGCTGGCAGAGATACAAGTAGTGTGAGAAAGGTGAGCATGATGTACAGATGGATATAACAATAAAAAGCACAGCAGATTTGAAGGATGGCATTTGTTGGATATTAGTCAAAAGAAAGAAAGAAAGAAAAAGAGAGAGAGAGAGAGAAAGAATGATGCACATGAGCAAGTAATAAAAGAATTATTGTGAGGTGTAATGTATAGAGATTCAGTGATTCATGGTGTACAAAACAGAATTCAAGATGAGTGCTTGCCTAGAGCAGTGCTTCCCAAACTGTGGGCCACGGCCCCCTTGGGGTATGTAGGTTTTGTTGAGGGGGGCGTGAAATAATGAAAACAAATTTAAAATGTTTTAAGACTAAGGAGACTTTTTTATTTTAAAAGAAAAGTATTTAACTTTTATTATTTATTATTTCTTTTTTGTTATTTTTTATATTTTAATGGAAAAATTCACACATTGGTGTTGGTTCACAAACTTTGCTTCCTGCGTATTTTGACGCTTAATGAATATTAGTAAATATTGCTTATTCATATGTTTCCTTTCAAAGCAGTGGTTAATTGTATTTACTTCGAATGCTCTCTCCAGGGAAGCTCCAAATCTTCCTGTCCTTTTCATCACGTGTTCGTAATCAGAGACTGTTGATATTGACTTTATATACATATCAAAACTCGTTTTATATTATCACTGTCATCCGAGCTAGTTTTCTGTTACCAATAAAAGTTTCGCATATACTTCACACATGAAAAAAAGATTAAACAAGTTCATGTGGGGAGATAGTAACTCGCTTGCAGTGGTAAACAACATGCCCTCCCTAACAGCCACTATACTGCAGAGGCAATAAAAACAAGTACTTTTATTATGCCAGTGACTGCTCATATCAGTATATGAGCAGTCACTGGCATATTACACAGACTGCTCATATCAGTATATGAGCAGTCTGTGTAATATATTTCTCAACAAATAGTGCAATTAGAGACAACACTGGGATAAAAACACACTAATTAATGAATCACATGTCCCCTCATACAGAAACTATGCTATATAGACTGAAATAAAACCATATGTTGCATGGGAAAACACAGTATCTAACTAAAAACTATTGTTATTAATTAGATGTGTGTGAGTTCGATTTCCCAAGGCAGCAATAAAATTCAACCGAATGTGTTAAAATTGTAAACGTGCTAAAATTCGTAAAAGTGTTAAAATTAATATATATTATTATTATTATTCAGGCCTCCATGGAGTCAAAAGACTCATTGTGGAAGGTCCCTCCTAAGAAACACAGTCTATCATACCACTCCTTAAACTCATTGACCGTTCTTGCTCTCACCACTCCATCAGGCAATGCATTCCACGGTTCAACCAACCTCCACGCAAAGAAACCACTCCTCACCCTCTTGCTCACAGTTTCCTTTCGTAACTTCCAGGGATGGCCTCTATATAATGAATATTATGGCAGTTTCACATATGGAATTCGGTTAAAGAGAGTTAGCATTTCAACTCAATTGTCAGCTATGCTTTTATCTTTCGGTTGCACGATCTTTTGTTAATACCGCACCAATCATATGCACTTCTTAATATCATTGCTGTCTGTTTCGCGTTAGGCTTAATTACTGTAAAGGGAGAAAAGTCACAAAAGAGAAAAATGTTCCAGGTCCGGGGATTCCCTTATTCACTAATTTCATGTTGTTAGTCTGTGGTGTGCCAGTATTGGTAAGTGGTGCTATTATTTGATCTATTCTATGTTAAAAAATTTAAACCTGAGATGGATAAGTGGCTGATAAAAAAAAAAAATCCCACGAGCAATCAGAAGAAGCAGAAACAGACTCAAAAAAAAATGACAGTATTTCATATTTTACCAGAACAGCCCACATCGTCTTCAGAACCAAACGGTAAGAGGCAAAAAATGTAATATATGCATTTGATTTTTGCAATATTCGCTGTGTATGATTTGTATTGAATATAATAACTACAATAAATATTATAATAATATATGTCTCTATTACGATTTTTTTTTTGAGGGGGGCTGTGAAATATTTTAATTTGTGCAAAGGGGACCCCTGACATCCAGAAGTTTGGGAAGCACTGGCCTAGAGGAACAATAGAGTATGACTATGGCAATTAATCAAGGTGAAAATGTAGACGAGATAACAGCAGCAGTGCATAACAATAATCTGAGAAGTAGTGTGAATTGGGTGGAAAGATCTAAGCATGTTAGCAAATGTGCAGCAGAAGATTTACAAATCACAAATCTGATCAGCTATTGAATACTGCTCCCACATATGGGGTGGGACCCCTAAAAGATCTCTCAAAATGCTCGACTCAATACAGAGGAGAGCAATTAGACTTATCAATGATCCATCCTTTAGCAACTCTCTCTCTCTCCCCCCACTTTCACACAGATGTATGGTCTCTGCAGTATGTATATTCTACAAATATTTCATTGGGAAATGTTCATCCGAAATAACATCAGTAATTCCTCTGCTCAGTACAAAGCTCATTGGAACACGTGCAGCTGCAATCCCTTCACAGTACACCTAGAAACAAACAGAACAAGTTTCTTTTCCTCTTCCTTCATCCCTGCAACTGCTGCACTGTGGAACAGTCTCCCACCTGCTGTGTTTCCCAAGGAATACAATTTAAAGTCATTCAAAACAAATGTAAACAAATTTCTCCTTTCCCAACCCACTACCCATACACGGTACTAATGTACTATAGGTTGACCAACCAAACTCCTGTTTATGGGCTCAACATAAAAAAAAAAAAAAAAAAAAGACTGTGAGAGAGAAGATAGTGAGTGTATGATATGATAATGAAGACTGAAGAGGAAAATCCAGATATAATAATGCAAAGTTCAGGAGAAGAGTAGAAATAATGAAATAACAGGATAATGAGAATATGTTGAAAGAAAGGCTTGGAATGTGTAGATGCATGGAGTGCATCTGATGAGAGAAGAAAATAATCGAACACAGAAAGATGCATGTATGTGAAGAGATGGTTGTTCTCTGGGCAAGTGAGAGCACTATGCCAGGGAAAACTAAAGTTGCTAGGGAAGAGGATGGCAAGGATGACCTCTTGTACAGGATATTAATATTTGCACTGGAAATTTTAACTACAGAAGTAGGCCTGGTTGGCTGAGTGGATAGCTCACCTGCTCTCTAAACAAGAAGTTGTGGATTCAAAACCCACCTTGGGCAGGAACGTATGTAACAGCCTGCTCTAAACAAACATGACAGCTTTTTGAGTTTGAGGATTTGTCTTAACTGTTAAAAAATAAATAAAGAAAAAAATTGGGAAGAGGAAAGTAATAATAATAACAATAATATTATTATTATTATGTGACACCTCCAGGGAGTCCAAAAACTCATTGAGGGAGAGTGTACCAACAGCATCGAATGATTGATCCCCTTCCAACTACTAACTGCACTCTAACTTACTTAACTTTTTTGCATGAGCCATTAGTAACAGAGGCTCTGCCAATCAACCAACCTTTGTTGGCTAAGGGAATGAAATTTTTGAAATTAACAAGAGACAAATGTCTTTGACAACATGTAGTAAAAGGAACATAAGGTTCAAGAGTTTTAGATTTGATCCTAGCATCAGAGGATCGGATTGTAACTGGGATGTCATTCATTAATACCTGCAGTTGGAGAGTATTCATGAAGTCATGATTGGAGTAGAATTGACACATAGAAGTATCAAGGAGAAGGAATTTATGTGCAGTTATTACTAGAAGCAGGGCAGTTCTGTTGGTTTGAGCTGCCTGGGTACAAAATTTTTGTGCCCAAACAGTTCAGTGTATTATTTATTCCCTATTTTTTTATGAACGTGTTCAATTATACCACCCCTAAATTGTGCTGCAAGGGTTCATTGAACCCTTTGCACCCCTGTACGGAAAGAGCCTGACTAGAAGGTTATTATGGTTTTGTTACTAGAAAAGTAGGGAGGGGTTCAAGGTTTAGAACTGCATGAGGAGAATGTGTTTTGAATACTAAGTACTCAAGATGTCAATAAATCAGTGGGACTGGATGGGTTTTGCCATGTATTTTAAGAGAATGTAATAATGAAATGAACCGGGCTTTCCAACAAAAATCTAGCAGAAATGGAAGGAGGGTAAGATAGTGTCATTGCATTATGGTGGTCAGAGAATAGAAGTGTCAAACTGGACCAGTCTGTATTTCTTCTGTAGTTGTTACGATTTTGAAATTAGTGAGAGATCATATATAGCAGGATACTTAAATTTAATACTTAAACATTAACTTATCATATGATAAGTTAATATTTAAGTTACAGTATCAGTTTAGTGAAATGAATTGGAGATTAGCTGTCTGACAAATACCAGAGATTTGTGTATGAGAGTGTGTGGTGTCAAGGGAGTAGAAGGTCACCAGTGGATTTCACACAAGGCTCAGAATGGGAAAATTTACACAAGGCTCGGTATGGGAACATAAAGTTAAACTGCTCGGAATGCAGTTTATCCTTAATCAATGACACTGTCAGTTGACTGCAGGGGATATTTAGTTGTCTGCCAATGATGTAAAGATATTCCTTATATCTTCATTCCTTCTATGCTCTTTCCTTGATGTTCCATTTATCCATCTTAGCATCCTCATCTCTGTTCTTTCCCATTGCTCCTCCTGAGTTCTCTTTGTTGCCCATGTCTGCTCCATACAACAGGGCCAGTATGATGGCTGACTTATATATACTTGTTTTTACTTTTTTTGGTGCATTTTTATCACATATCACTCCTGGCATTTCCTTCCATTTAGTTCAACCTGACCTGATTCATTCTCTGACTGCAGAGAAAGTTTTACTACTGAAATCAATCTCAAGATTAGATATGACAACAGATGAATCTTGAGTGCTTGCCATATCCATATGATAATTAAACACTGCATTGACAATGGCCTCCATAATTCTCCTCCCTGCTTTTAAAAAGGAAAAAAAAATCAATAATAGAAAATAAAAACTTGTCTTTATGTGCAAATAAAATAAAACCTGTAACTATATGGAATAACTACAACCAAAAAAAAAAAGGACATCCAGTTGTCATGCATCTTCGAGAATTGAACTGATGCTGTCTCAAATAAATAATGACTTTCAAGCAAACTGAAACAAAGCATTTAGCATTATTCAGCCAACACACTACTGATTAAAGAAAGTGTTATATTCTTTGAGCATGGAACTTTTTGAGTATCTATAATTTCTAAAATCTGAAAAGTGTGAAAGTTTGTAACTTTAGTTTTGTGAAAAAAACAGAAAAAAAGTTGTAATACTATACAGTAAAGAATTTCACAAAAATTAGAATATTCACCTGTAACTGGACTATTTTCTTCATCAGCTGAATTCCATTTTAGCTGAATAGAAGAAGCAGTAGTGGAAAGAATAGTCAACACAGGAGACGCAGGTGGATCTACAAAGTTTACAATATTTGTAAATAATAGAAAATTACTATCTTCTTAAAAAAAAAAAAAAAAGAGAGAGAGAGAGAGAGAGAGAACTGCCACAAGTTTCTGTCAATTTTGATTCTCTTTCTCTTATTCAATATTCACAGTGAAATGAAATGTATCCTATTATGCTGTTATAAAGATAAATAAATATAACTGTTATACTCTTAAACTTTTATTACTGGGTATTAAAAGAGTTAATATTACTGCAATTACTATTACACTAATATCATCAGTCTTAATTTCACAAAATGGTGAAATTAAGAATGTTCTCATGAAATCCAGAAATGATACAATGCTGAAGCAAAATCAACCAACATTCTTATGTTATCAAATATGCTAGTTAATATAAAGGTAGACAGTTAGAAGAAAGGCAAAATAATTTGTAAAAGTTATATCACTTTTTGAATTTGCTTGTTTGTTAAGATCCCTACAAAAGTAGTTAAATGTTAATCCTTAAATTACTATAAGTAAATATCTAAAGTGTCTGAAATGACTGCACGTTAAGTTGAGTTAGTTTTTACATTGTCTTTTTATAAAGTACTGGTATCCCTTGCTTAACGCGGGATTTGATTAATGCAGCAAAATTAATTGCGGTAATCCCTTGAAATACGTGGCAAGAGTTTTGATTAACGTGCCTTTAACCATGTGGAGCTTGCAGCTGATCTGACAGATACATGCAAAATATTTAATATAAATATTCTTACACAATTCAGTGTATAGCTTGGAGGTCATGAGTAGCTGTGCATTCATATGTTACGAGTGATATTTCACACTGTTTTTTTGCTGTCAGTTTGGTTTAATACATGTTATGTAAAGGTTTGCGATATTCGACAGTAAATTGTATCTGGGAGATACCGCAACCTCCGATGTCAGTATAGTATGGTTTAGTTTTTTTTTTTTTTTTTTTTTTAATTCTTTGTTCAATAATTTCTAGATTGTAACTGAAAATAAATAAACCATCATATATTACTGAAATAGAAAGCCAAAGGCTTATTTATCATATATGTCCTCTAGGAGATGTGCTTTACAATTATGGAAAATACTAAGGAAAGTGATCTGGAGTTTACTCCACCTTTACTATGAGTTACCCATAAGGTTGCTTATGGTTGCATCTGCCGAAACTTTTAGTTTCTATATTCGGCTATGAAACAATGTTGGATTAAATGTCCACTTAATTTGTACCATCTTGTATTATATTTGCAGTGTTTTTTCTTTGTTTTATTGCTTGTTTGCTGAGGTCTGGAGAGTCATTTTGCTTATCATAGAATTCATGCCAATAAGAAAAAAACTAAAACTGTTCAAACGACTCTTGATAACTTCTTTTGATAAAAAAAACTTGCAGAAAATAATGTAGGTACAAGTATTTATTAAACATTTACTTTGCATTCATTTTCTATCTTTCCTAAAATAGTACCATATAAAACAAATTACTAATACAGTAATCAATCAAGGACGATTTGTGATTTTTACCATTCATTATTATATTTGGTTAATGCGATTTTGATATATGCGGTAACATCGAGGGATTAATTAACCGCATTAATCGAGGGATACCTGTAATATGCCAGTGATATAAAATCCAGTGGTGCCATCCTAAGGGACTGTAGTGAGGGGCACTTGATAAACCTAAGACAGATCGTAGAGCAGATCTAATTTTCTAATGGTAAAAGGCAACTTCAGAGAGTTTACAAACAGTACATACTTTCCCAGAGGAAATATCCATAAACAAACTTGGTTCTCCTAACATTAAAGAGTAAAGTAATGCTAAACAAGAGGCAAAAGATATGCATAAAAATCATCTGTGCCTACAGAAGAGTTGATGCAGATACTTATCATTACCTAGTAATAGTACATTTCAGTCTAAAACTTTCTGTTGAATGGAGAAATGTTAACAGAAATGGAATTGCTAATTAATATAATATCAAAAAATGGGAGGAAGTAAACATACAAAGACAATATACAGAAAAGATGAAACAAGAAATACAATATTCAAATTCTCGTGTACCCGAGAGAAATGGAAAATAAAAACTCAAATCAAAAATACAGGAAAACTTCGCTTAACGAGAATTTGATATGCGCAATAATCAGTTAGCATAATTGAGTGAAATGATACTAATGTGATTTTTTTTATGTTACGTGAAATTTTTTGTCATCAATCTGCAACTAGCAGAAAAGCTGGAAGTCATTAAGAGACATGAAAGTGGCGCTAGTAATACAATGATTGTGTGAAAGCTGGGATACAGTAAGTCTATAGTTTCTTCTTCTTCTCTCTTCCATCATCTATGTGGATGATGATGATGAGGCCGAATGAACTCTTTCCACTTCTGTCTGTCCCAGGAGAGTCCGAACAATTCTGTCCAGTTTGGTGTCGCTTGTTGTGATTTGGTTTTCACGTCCTCTTTTATTTTGTCTATCCATCTAATTCTGGACCGTCCTTTGAATCTTTTACCTTCCATCATTGTATTCAGGGCTTTAGATGGTAGTCTTTCTGTTCCCATTCTGGTCACATGGCCAAACCATCGCAGTCTTCTTTCTTGGATTTTGCCTATTATTGTTATTTCTTGTTTTAGTCATTTCCTTATGTCTTTGTTTCTTAGTTGATCCAGCAGAGATACTCCAAGTAATCTTCTTAGCCAACTCATTTCAGTAACTAATAATTTTTTCTCTTCAGCCTTTTTGAGATTCCAGCATTCACTTTCATAGAGGAGTATTGGGAGGACCATTGTTTCATAGATTCTTACTTTTGTTACTTGTTTGATGTCTCTTGACTTCCATATTTTATTAAGTCATCCAAAAGTTTGGGATGCTTGACTGATTCGTCTATTTATATCTTTTATAATTTCACCATTGTACTCAATAACTCCTCCAAGGTAGGTGAAGTTTTCTACCTGCTCTAGATTCTTACTATCAATTTCAATTTTCAGATTGGTGCTTCTTTTTCCTATTTGCATAATTTTTGTTTTGTCTATATTTATGTTTAATCTGGATTAAACATAATAAATTTTCTTCTGTACTTGCAAGTAATGCAATGTCGTCTGCAAATTTTAAATTTGTCACATTTTTCCCATATATTTTGATTCCGGAGTCTTCGTTGTTTAAGGCCTTATTGGTTGCTTCTTCCAGTGTAAGATTGAACAGGTTTGGTGACAGATTGCATCCCTGTCTTACTCCGCTCTCTGTGTGAAACCAGTTGGTTAAGGTGTCCTCCATTTGTACTGCACTTTCAGATTTCTCATATAGATTCTTTATTATTCTTATGGTTTTGTTGGGAATTCCAAATTCTTCCATAGTTTTCCATAGTTCTCTTCTACTGATTGAATCAAATGCCTGACGAAAGTCTATGAAATTTATGTAGCAACTTTATTTGTACTCTAGTGTCTTTTCTATTAGCTGTCTTAAGGTGAATAGCTGATCAATTCACCTTAAGCCAATCACCTCACTTGGAATACTGAGGAGGTTAATGCCTCTGTAATTATTGCATTCTGTTTTATCTCCTTTTTTGTATATAGGAGTTATGACTGATTTGTTCCAATCAATTAGGCACTGCTTTGTTTTTGGTAGAGCCTATCAAATAATGTTTTTAATGGTTCCAAAAGTTGTTCCTTTCCTGCTTTTAAGAATTCTGCATGTATTTGATCAATGCCAGGTGCTTTCCTAGTTTTGAGTTTTTCTATGCTGTATGCTATTATTTCTTTGGTAAAGATATTTGCTTCCATTTCGGTGGCTGGAATCGTAATATGCTGGGAACTGTTTTTATTATATAAATCTTTGAAGTATTCTTCCCATCTGGCCATTCTTAGTTGTCCCTCTTTGTTTTTGATCATTATAATTTTTGTTGTCTGTGTCTTACTAATTTGGTCTATTTGTTTATATAATCCATGAAGGCTATTTTCTTTTGATAGCTTTTCTGCCATTTTGCATTTTAAGTCTACAGTTCAACTACAGTTTAACCAGTTTAAGTCTACAGTTTGGACTATATTAAATAGAGCAAAGAATACAAAGAACAAGGAAAAGTTGCTACTGCTTCTTTAAGCATGCAGTTTATAATCCTTTATAAACTGCATGCTTTATAATATGGTTATAATCCTCAATCCAGATCACTCTGGATTGAGGATTATAACCAAAAAAAGAATACCTCTTAGTACAAGGAATATTCATACAAAACCTCTCAATATTTTTACTTCACTGAAAGAGACCAAATTTCAAGAGGAATGTAAAAGCTTTACTGTGAGTTAGGATGGTCTGACCATTTTAAAAATCAAATTGGACTGCATAATGTAAAGAATAACGAAAATCTGCTAGTGCTGATAAAGATTCTGCAGCTAAGTTTCATGAAGAATTGCAAAAGATAATTCAGGAGGGTGATTATGACGATTGGCAAATATTCAACGTCGACGAAATTGGACTCTTTTGGAAGTGTATGCCAACGGAAACTTTCCTAGCTAAAACTGAAGCATCTCAACCAGAATACAAAGTATCTAAAGATTGTCTTACGCTTTTATTAGGAGGCAATGCAGAAGATGACTTTAAATTCAAGCCTATGTTAGTTTATCATGCACAAAATCCAAGATCTAACATTATTGAAGAAATCAGCACAATTTGGAAAAGAACTTGGATTTAATGAATTGAATAATGAAGATGTGAGAAACTTGCTTGATTCCCATTCAGAACATTTAAGCAAGAATGATCTCCTTCAACTAGAAGAACAGAGGCATATAAATAAGAAGATAAGGAGTGTGAACAAGAAGAGAATGTTAGGACTAAGAAGCTAACTGCAAAAGAACTTGAGCTAGTTTTTCAGTCACACTGAGCATACTAAAGAAATTTTGTTTGATGCTATTCCTGATATGGAAAGAAGCTTCAAAGTCCGCAGAAATCTTGATAAAGTGATCACCAGCTAGCGAAAATTGCATGACAGATGAAAAAATCGAACACAATTCAAACATCTTTACTTAATTTTTTTATAAAAAAGTAGTCCAATCAAATGTTTAGACATTAAACAGAAATTTAAGCAATTGATTTTTACTAACTTTAATGATTTTATCCTCTAATATAGTTTATACTGTAATTTCTTTTCCAAATTTATGCTAACTGATGGTGAATTATAATTATTCCTGTTTATTGTATTTTCTCAACATGATTTCACTTAGTGCACATTAATTGATGGATTAATTAATCACGTTAAGAGAGTTTTCTCCTTATTACTACTCAGTGTACAGAAGAAATACTTCAATTCACAAACAACAGAATGAAAAACAAACGGTACAACAATGTATGTAAAGAGGCTATAAAGAAATGCAATAAGAGAAGGTTAAAAATGATACAGGACTCATCACCAGAAAATACTGAGAATTATACCTGCAGAAATTTAACTAGTAAAACACTGTGTCAAAAGAAAAGATGAATTGAAGAAACTGAAAATAATACAAATAACTCAAAGAGGTTCTTCAGGTGTGGTGAGATTCTTAAATAAAGTTGATTAAACTCATATCTTCCCTGGTTGTGAGGAAATGCCAACCAGACATTTAGGTGGTTGGATGTCTTTCACCCCCCCCCCCAAAAAAAGCAGGATGGTGGTGTTCACAGGGATGTGAAAGGACTACTACTACCATGTTTCATCTTCAGAGTAGAGCCCTCAGCCTCTGTCCCCTCACCATTTTTCCTATATGCAGCACAGATTTAACACCATTTTCATTCAACTAGGGAACCAGTTTCTACTGCATTTGAGATAGTAGTAAAACAGCTTTCCTAAGGTTGTCTGCTAGATAGTGCACAGGTCCAAACACTACAGTAATTCTTCTGTTGGAAGCTTTCTGATCAGCTGGCAAATAATCTTTGTGCCATTTACTCTGCAAGTTGTGTCTGGAGGGAGACCAAATTAGTGGTTTGTGTGTGTAGAGGCCACACTTGAATTTGACTAGTTGAGTAATATGTTTTGCACACATCCCTCACCACAGCTACACACCCCTGTTCTTTATGTTTCCTGAATCAACAACTCTAGCCATCTCTGAGTGAAGTTGAGAATGTTATTAAAGGCTCTAAAAAATAAGGTAACTGGTGAAAATAAAATTACATCAGAACTTCTAAAAACTGGATGAACACCCTTAACAACTGAAATTTATGAACTCATCTAGAGTTGATATGGCAAAAAGAAGAAATCCCAGTTGGGATTTCTTCTTTTGGCCAATGTAAAAGGACTTTGCAACTTTTTTGAAAAGGCATTCATATTTAAACTTGCATCTATGGAAAAGACAAGCTTTATCCCACTGTATATTGTGTTTAGTGTCAATACTATGTTTTCTCAGACCAGACGTTTGAGGTTTCATGTATTCAATATAATACTGATGTTCCTTCATTCTTTTTTCCACAAAGCAGCCTGTTTGTCCAAAGTATGTTAAATTGCATTCACACGGTATCTGGTAAACGCCAGCTAATGATAGAGATGCCAGTTTGTGTTTTGTAGATGACAACGAGTGAGAAATTTTGTTGATAGGAAAATATGTGGGAATGAGATGATATTTCTTCAAAATTCTGCCAATTGGTCCTGAGATGCTAAAAATATAAGGGATTAGAACCCTGCAGTCTGTTGAAGAACCCTGAGGTGTTGGAACATAGGAGTCAATTATCTGCTGGATTTGATTAGGGTTGTAACCATTAAATTCTAATAACGTTTTGATAGTGAAAAGTTCTTGTTGTAAGCTTGAGGGAGAGGAGCACACTTTTATGTACTTTATTAATTAAAGACACGATAACACCAATTTTTTGAGAGGTGTGATGAGCAGAATTTTGATGAATGTATCTGCCAGTAAAGGTAGGTTTTTCGATAAACACTGGTTGATAAATTACCGGAGGCTGTGCATGTAAGAAGGATGTCCAAGAATGGTAAACTACCAGCATTTTCTTTTTCCATGGTGAACTGAATGCATGGGTGAAGGCTATTGATCTGTTGTAGGAATGTCATAAATTCCTCATCAGCATGCAGCCAAATAACAAAGACATCATCAACATAACAAAACCAATGAAAGGGTTGGGGATGAATGGATAAGAACAAGGTGTCTTCCAGATGGTTCAAAAAATTGTTTGCCAAAGGTGGAGACAGAAGGCTACCCATGACAGTACCTTCAACTTGTTTATAGGTCTTGTTTTTCCAGCTGAAATATCCTGAATCTATAACATTCAAAAATCTTTGCAATATCCAGAGGGTAATCATCATATAGTAAATTGACAGTGTCAGATAATGGAATATTGGTAAAAGTTAGTGAAGCAACAACTTCAAATTGTAGTTTATTAGCATCTTCACTAGAAAGTCCCGACAGATTGTGTTTGATGTTATGCAAAAAATCGAGATGTGGGATGCATTTAGGTACTACGGCAAAGTTAAGGCCTTTAGCTAATCACGTTCATTCACTGCCCATACTGGACAATCCAGATCTTAAATCAAAAATTCGACACATTTTCTTGAACAAATCAAGGGAGACAATATCAAAACTGACTAACAAGTCAGACTCTTCTGAACATCCTTGATTTGTTCAAGAAAATGTGTCGAATTTTTGATGAAAGATCTGGACCAGTATGGGCAGTTAATGAATGTGACAGAAATTTAGCAATTCTATAAGTTGGAGAGTCAATACAATTCACGATGGGTCTTACTGGATAATCTTCTTTATGAATTTTTGGGAGGCCATATAAATGAGTTCTTCCAAATGAGTGCACAACTTATCCATGATATTTCGATCCCAAGTGACAACTTCATCAAGCAGCTTATTTAATTATTTAATTTGCAATTGTGTAGGGTTATGATTGATTTCTTGATAGGTGGAGGTATCTTGCAAAAGGCAGCCTACTTTGCTTTCATAGCCAGTCTTATCAATTATCACTACCACTTTTCCTTTATCAGCTTTTGAAATAGATATTTCGCTATTTTTTCTTAATGAGGGTAGCGCACGGGTTTCGGCACTTGATAAATTACGTGGAGGTCATTTGCTTTTAAAAAGTGAAGCAGCAACTTCAAATCGCAGTTTATTAGCATCTTCGCTAGAAAGTCCAACAGATAGCATTTGGTGTTATGCAAAAAATTGAGATACAGGATGTGTTTAGGTACTAGGGCAAAGTCAAGGCCTTTAGCTAATCATGTTCATTCTCTGCCCATACTGGACAATCCAGATCTTAAATCAAAAATTCGACACATTTTCTTGAACAAATCAAGCAGGTTCAAATACAATAGTCTGACTTGTTAGTCAGTTTTGATATTGTTTCCCTCTTTACCAATATTCCATTATCTGACACTGTCAATTTACTATATATTACCCTCTGGATATTGCAAAGATTTTTGAATTTGTTATACATTCAGAATATTTCAGCTGGAAAAACAAAATCTATAAACAAGTTGAAGGTACTGCCATGAGTAGCCTTCTGTCTCCACCTTTGGCAAATTATTTTTTGAACCATCAGGAAGACACCTTATTCTTATCTATTCATTCCCAACCCTTTCTTTGGTTTTGTTATGTTGATGATGATGTCTTTGCAATTTGGCCACACTGCTAATGAGGAACTTACTACATTCCTACAACAGATCAATAGCCTTCACCCACACAATCAGTTCACCATGGAAAAAGAAAATGCTGGTAGTTTACCATTCTTGGACATCCTTCTTTACACGTACAGCCTCTGGTAATTTATCAACCAGTGTTTATCGAAAACCTACCTTTACTGGGAGATACATTCATCAAATGTCTGCTCATCACACCTCTCAAAAAATTGGTGTTATCAAGTCTTTAATGAATAGAGCACATAAAGTGTGCTTTCTCCCTCAAGCTTACAACAAGAACTTTTCACTATCAAAACGTTAATAGAATTTAATGGTTACAACCCTAATCATCCTTCTTACACGTACAGCCTCTGGTAATTTATCAACCAGTGTTTATCGATAACCTACCTTTACTGGGAGATACATTCATCAAATGTCTGCTCATCACACCTCTCAAAAAATTGGTGTTATCATATCTTTAATTAATAAAGTACATAAAAGTGTGCTTCTCTCCCTCAAGCTTACAACAAGAACTTTTCACTATCAAAACGTTATTAGAATTTAATGGTTACAACCTTAATCAAATCCAGCAGATAATTGACTGCTATGTTCCAACACCTCAGGGTTCTTCAACAGACTGCAGGGTTCTAATCCATTATATTTCTAGCATCTCAGGACCGATTGGCAGAATTTTGAAGAAGTATTATCTCGTTCCCACATATTTTCTTATCAACAAAATTTCTCACTCGTTGCCATCTACAAAACACAAACTGGCACCTCTATCATTAGCTGACGTTTACCAGATACCATGTGAATGTAATTTAATATACTTTGGACAAACAGGCCGTTTTGTGGAAAAAAGAATGAAAGAACATCAGTATTATATGAAATACATGAAACCTCAAAAGTCTGGTCTGGGACAACATAATATTCTCCATAGATGCAAGTTTAAATATGAACGCCTTTTCAAAGAAAGTTGCAAAGTCCTTTTACATCAGCCAAATTTGAATCGAAATGATTGTCTCCCCCCCCCCCCCCAAAAAAAAAAAAGTTTGAGAGATTCTTATCTTATGTAACCATCAAAGAAATAGTTTTCAAGAATTATTTAATAATATTTATTAATATTAAATTCTAGCATGCAGCAACAATTTTTAATTGGTAATCCACCGACTTATGTACTTTTGCATTCCATTCCTTCGAAGTGTTTGTTCTACACTGATGATGTACTGTTAATTTCAGTATGAAACATTTGTACCTTTATTTCATTAAATTAATTACTGGGATTATCGTGTAATTTATTATTTATAGTTATGCCACGAGTATCTTTAAAGATTAGCATATAAAATATATATTAAAATGTGCTACGGAATGCTCGGAGACTTTTTAGAATACCATCAAAGTATATAAATACAATTTTGTAATCACTGCACTATGATATACTCTTAAATAGTAACATTCTTGAATAGCTGCTATAATAAATTTGGTATAAATATTAGCAATAAAAAAGACAGGCTATTCTCATATCCTGTCTTTTTTATTGCTGATAGGCCATGAAAATATACATGCACATTGAAAACATGATCTACATACTGGATGAAGAATCTGGAGAAAAGGTTAAAATTTTAGCCACATAGGCACAATTTTTAATAAAAATTAAATATGGAAATAAACAATAGAATAACTAACTGAAAAAAAAAATTATGGAATCAGCTGAACAAATGTATATGGAATAAGAGAAAAATAGGTCAAAATATTGAAGTAGCTATATACAAGACAGTGTTCAAACTAACTTTAACTCACTAATATGAGAGCTGAGTTCAAAATTATTATGTGACACCTGCAAGGAGTCAAGCACTCATCATGAGAAGGTACTCTGCTCCATACAACTCCACTGTCTGCATTACTTAATCCTCCATTTACACACACTGACAATACCACCACCATCTACTGCCCGCTAATAATATTTCTGTCTGTAAACTGTACATATTTTCCAGTTGATATGCCTGTATGTGGGATGATAAACCTAAATTTTTGGGTGAAAAAACCATGCTATCTTCATATCAGCTAACTCACCTTCAACTGAAAAAGCCCATGTAATGATTCCTCTCATCATGATGAGAATCAAATTCATGTGTTTTCCAAATGAAGGGTGCAATATCTCATTGTTCTTCTGATTGCATTATAAAATAGTTGATCAAACTAGAGATCACAGCTATGAGAGTTCCCAGAAAAATTAGTGGAGTGACCAGATGGAATAAATGGCAGAATCATATTAAAATGAAAATATCAGGAAAGAACTGGACACTGTTAACATTCAGAAATGTGTGAGTAGAGCTAATCTCAGATGATATGGCCATTTAAACAGAATAAACATCTGTTTGGTTTAGTTTCATACCAGGAAAATAAGATCCAGAGACCAAGATTTGGTGGACTGACAAAGGTACATTAAGACTAAAATATAATATCTGGAGGAAATAGTAATTACTGATTGGAAGTTAGTAATAATGCAAACTTTTCACACGGTACTATCATAGCATCCTACAACTCCTTGAGGATCCATATCAAGAATTTGATTATGACAGTGATCAAAACCATACATGTTTCTTCTGAATATAATGTGGTGTTAGCCTACATAATACATGGCATATAAGAATTAAAGCATATGGATAAAGAGATCCTAGGGAGAACTCACCTCCTACCAGGCATAGCCCTCATATAACTGATGAGGGAAATTCTAAAAGAACTGCTTTGAATAAAGAATAAAATGCCAATGACAAATATGCATTTTGCAATTTTTATGGAAGGCCTCTTTGACCGTACCACATTTTCTTTTAAACAGTGTGTTCACTCCAAAATCTAATGTCTTATAATGATCTTATGCTGCATTGGGCTGTCAAGCTGAAAATTCAGATCTGCATTCAGGGTAGGAGGCAGAGGATCCTGTCCAAGAAGTATAATGCAGTCTCCAGTACAGACCAATGTTAATGGAGATAAAGGATACAGAAAACAAAGGCCTAACCTGATAGGTAAACTTGATATATTATTATTATTATTCCAATAAGTATATTATTATTCAATATTATTATTCCAATAAGCAATAGATATAAGCAGACAAAATATCTGAGGACTTCAGATGGGTTCACTTAACAATGTCTCACTATATGGCGAGATGGGAGAGGTACAGAAATCACATTTTGGAATTCAAGGTGAATGGTTCACCATTCAGGATGCAGTTCATATTTTCAATGTTCCTGCCTATTTTCATTGTTTTTGTCTTTTTAATGCTGATTTTCATATCAAATTTATTACAACAGTTATTCAATTTGGTCTGGGAATCCTGCAAACTTGTTCTGGATTTATTTAAAAGTATAACATCAACTGCATAAAGTAAAGAGCTGAGATTAACATTGCCAATTTTGATACCTATTTCCTTCATAATGTGATCCATATAGATAATGATTAATAGGAGATAATGTGCACCCTTGTCACACACCTGATTTTACCTCAAAACCATCTTCCTGTGCCTCCTCCTCCATTTCTAACTGCTGATTTATAATTCGAACAGAGACCATGTATTGCTTGATATAATATCCTATTTACACCATATAATGGGAGTGTTTTGCACAGCTTTCCTCTTGGCACCTTGTCATATGCCTTTTCCAGATCTACAAAACTTAAATACAGTCCATTGTTATATTCCCATGATTTCTCAACTATATGCCTTAAAGTGAAAATCAGATCCTGACAACTTATGTTTGGCATGAATCCCTCTTGTTCTTCTCCAAGTTTCTCTTCCACAATTTTTCTTAGCTGTTTCTTAAGAATACTTGCATAAATATTACCAGGAATACTCAGTAGAGAAATTCCTTTCTAAATCTCACATTCAGTTTTATTCCCTTTTTTTTATAGACAGGTACTATACAGTGTAGCCACTGTAAAACTTTTATATCTCCATATATGAGCATCATTTCTGGTCAAATATCATCTACTCCAGCAGTCTTTACACATGTCAGGTCTGTGAAAGATTTCTCTACTTCAAGTAGTGCAGATATATATTCCAGATAGCATTCCTGTTGCGTGCCTTCTACCACAATGTTGTCACTACTTGTTTCATTTAGAAATCTTTCCAAGTAATTACTGGAAAGATTTCTAAATGAAAATTATTGATAGGAAGTTTGTAATGATGTAACTTTTCATGTAATACTATCATAAGATCCTGTATGCATCCTGAGGGTATGTCAAGAATTTGATGATGATGATGATGAAGGTGGAATGGAGAATTGCATTTCAGAAGGCAGAATCTTCAGCTATTTATTTATTCAGGGGAAATTCAAAGTACCATCAGGTACCTGTAGAACTGCAGAAATGTAAGACTAAATTCCTTCTTGGTTTTCAAGGTCCATAAATGACTAGCCACTTTTTTTTTTTTTTAATTAGATTTAAGGCTCACCTGCATAGAAATGTGTCACTTGTGATGATTTATGTACTCTACTCAAATAAGCCTGATGAAGAAAGTGAGGACTATTCAGACTTACAGATTATTTGGAGTTGCCTGCCAAGCAGAGATGTTTTCTTCATTCTAGAACCAGAAGACTTCAAGAGTATGGCAATTAAACCTAAGTGTAGCAGTTTTGAACAAGGCAAAATGAAACATTGATTGTAAAAGACTGTTGGAATTTTCCCAAGATAACAAGATTATTAAAAATATCTACTTCCAGAAGTACAAATGAAGTATACTCAAACATCCAATATACATCAATGGATACATACACCAGATTGATTATATTGTGATGGCTGATTACAGTGAGATGGTTGGGTAGATGGGCAGACTGATGCTGAGTTTTTCCTTGACGTTCCATTCAATAAAACAATAATAATTCATGTGGCATATTACTGAGATATGAAGCAATCATATGACATCTGCTAATGTCTAACAAAATAATGAATGCAGTTATTTAATTTTGGTTAGCTTTCTTTGAAATTCTTTACAAATTTTCTTGTGGGATTCATAACACTCTGACTAGTTCTTAAGTGTCATGCATCTCCGGAATAAGTGATATTTTTTTTGGAAAAATTAACTAACCAGTCTGTCTGTCATTTGAGTATTTCAATTCACTAGTTATTGTGAATCAAGACTGTGCTTCTTCATTCAGTGAGAATGTTTTGGTCAACTCAGCCAAGTCAGCCCCTTGTTAATACCATCTTTGATATTGCCGACCTGGTTGGCCGAGTGGTTAGCATATCTGCTCTCCAATCAAAAGGCTGAGGGTTTGAATCCACGCGTGGGCATGGATGTTTGTCTGTGAAAATACTAATGGTGGTGGTCGGAAGCAGATGGCGTTTGTGTAGATGATGAAGATAGTTGTGATTGGTGGAGACGGAGAGCTGTAAATTAGGTACCCTCCCTCGATGAGTATTTGGGCTCCCTGGAGGTGTTATGTAATAACACTCCTACTAATAATAATATTTTCAAATCTTCCTGTAAAATCATATCTGGCTAATTTCACAATTCACTTCACTTCATCCAACTGATAAGAAATTTGTGTAAAATTATAAACCACCTGAGGTTATAGTTTCTTAGAGTATACATTAAGTGTTAAAAGGATTTATCACATCCAAAGATTCTCTGATACTGGATAGTGTCAGGAATTATATTGTTTCCAACATTCATCAATTCTCCACATTTCCCACTTACAAGTTGTTTGCAGATGCATAAAGTTTCTAATGTATGACAGACCTGATACTAGCAAGTGTCAGGAGAGGTCAATTTGCTATACAAATGTTGTTTTTTCATTTTTTTTGGAACAGCATCATAGCAACTCCCAAAATATAACTTTGAACTTGAAGCTATATTGGAAGCAGTACTTATTCTTATGACACACACACACACACACACACACACATATATACATATATATATATATATATATATATATATATATATCATAAGCCACATGACAGCACACCCAACCTAAATGGGCATCGTGTGATCATTTAGGTTGCTGTCATGTGGCTTATGCAACCTGCACAACGAAATTCACATCAATTTGAATATATGATTGCATTTTTATTAATGTAGGAATTAAAAGTGCATAGTGCTCATCTTAACTGGTCCAGTGCAATTAATTGTAGGATAAGTTTGAATACTTTATCAACTAATATAATTATAAATATGGAAAGCATGAAGGTCAAATGAACAATAGCTATGCTTCATGCGCACCATTTATGTGAGAAGCACAAAGGGTTTATGCTTCATGGTGAAATTAAATTATCATTGGTGAATACCAGAGTGAGACATCGATAATTTGAATTTTGATAAGATTTTAAAATAGAGCCATATAATATGCACAGAAATCGGAAAAAGTAATTAATCACTTGGAAAATTATTATTTTCCAGGAATGATCCAAAGAAAGGCTGAAATAACTTGCTTTACTTATTTATATACAAGTTCCAACCTCCTTGGACTATAATCATAGTTATACAATCAGCAAAAGCTCTGGCAAAAAAATGGGACATTCAGTAGATCATCACTGTTTCCCATTGTAAATAAGGGCAAAAAAGTTATAAATTATTTATAGGAAACTATATATTAAATATTTGTCTATATTGGTGTCCTAAACATGTTAGTTCACATTTCATGCATGCAAAACAGATGAAACTCAGAAAACAAAAACTCATGACAAATGACAACGTTCAACTGGATTGGCTGAGACAATTACCAATCACAGTATGAGGTGTGAAAATTTAATTCCCAGAATGTACCTGTAACAAACCTACATTCAGAACTGTACATTAGTGGCTACCGTTGACTTCAAAGTAGTCTCCTTGTGCATTTATACACTGGTTTAGACAGTGTTCCCATTTCTGGAAACAGGCCTAGAACTCTTTTTCCGGAATGCTCTCGAGTTCCTTTATCACATTATGCTGGATATCAGCGATGTCAGAAAATCTTCATCCTTTTAGCACAGTCTTTAATTTTGGTAACAGCCAGAAATCACAGAGAGCTAAGTTGGTGAATAAGCAGGATGATCATCTGGTAATCGATTTTTTGGCCAAAAATTCTCTCTCATGATGAGCGCACTATGACTCAGTGCATTGTCGCAATGGATGAACCACTTGTCAGGCCACAATTCAGGTCTTTTTCTCCAAACAGAATCTCCTAATCTATTCAGCACCTCTAAATAGCATTGTTGGTTGACCGTTTGTCCCTGTTCGATGAATTCATAGTGGAATATCCCCTTGTGATCAAAGAAACACACTAGCATGGTCTTTGGAACTGCGAATGTCACATGCTTTTTAAGGACGTGGCAAACTTGGGGTTTTCCACTGGATGCTGTGGCATTTGGTTTCAGGATTGTACTGGAAATACCTATGCTTCCAGTACACCCGGAAACATGTGCTTGTTTGCAGAAAGATCAGTCACAACTTGAACTCATCGCTGCTAGGTGAGTCTGATCATCCATCAAGATCCGAGACAAAAACTTAACAGAAATCTTTGTGAAGTTTTCGCATACCCAATTCTTCAGTTAATATTACCCTGACTGTTTCTCGATTCATTGCAATTCATCAGCCATTAATTGCACACTTAATTGCTGTCAGATTGTACCAAATCTTGCACTCTGTTCAAATTTGCATCCATCATTTTTGTTTTTGGCTGCCAACTTGTGGGGTTGTCGTTCACTTCTTCTCGCCCACCTTTGAATCTCCTATGTCACTCAAAGACACTTGACTTTTTCAGAGCATCCACACCATATGCCACTTTCAACAGCTCCAACGTTTCAGTAACAGTTTTGTCGATTTTCACACAAAATTTGATATTAACACACTACTCCAAATTTTCATCCCACATTTTTATGCCAAAGTTTACACCCAGATCTCTATTGTTTTTGCAATAGCCAACTAGCAAACAATCAGCTTGAGGTTTACACCTACATTAGTTAAGAATTGTACAAACATGATTACTCACATGACTCCAACCAAATCACACATGGGTGACACTACACAGCAATTTTGGGAATTAAATTGTCACACCTCGTATTTATCTGGGTACTATTGTCTCAGTGCATACCTGCCTTCTGGGTGGTTGGAACATTAAGAATTTGGCCTGCTGCACCATCTGTACAAAGGGCTCAAAGGTGTCCATATTTGTGACTGCACACATGGGCTATTAACACTAATGTGATGCAATGTTTACTCATCAAAAAGTCTCCTCTTCATGAAGCATTAGTATATTGTGTTAAATTTTAGGAATCATGTGAAACCAGGAAACAATTAGGGAAGTCTTTAACAGGAATAAATGCAAAAATATGATATTGGCAATATCGCTATTCCATAGTGTGCGGCACACACACATAACACACCTTGAATATACACCCCTGATCTAATATATAAATCTAAAAATCTATACATACATAAATATATATACGAGGGTGGTCTGAAAAGTTCTCGGCCTAATAATGAAAAAACAAATTTATAATTCGTTATCTAATCTTATTTTTAATCTAAATCTTATTCCAGCGATGCTCCAGCATTGTCATTACCTCCAGCATCGTCAGCACCATTATCTTGTCCCTACAGGTTCTCAGTAAGATCTGAAAAGTACCCCTCTACAGCTGCAATCACCTCTTGATTGGAAGCAAAACACTGACCAGCGAGGAAGAGTTTTAATTTTGGGAAGAGATAGAAGTCAGAGGGAGACAAATCTGGGGAATACAGTGGATGTTCCAACAATTCATAGTGCAGATCCCTTAATTTTTCCCATTGCCAAAATACTTTTGTGGGTAGGTGCACTGTCCTGATGAAAGATGATTTTTTTCTTCGGCAAACCGGATCTTTTCTCACGAATTTTTTCATCCAGTATGGTTAAAAGATCGGAATAATATTCCCCAGTTATTGTTTTACCCTTTACAAGAGAATTAATAAACAAAATTTAGCATTGCAAAACACTGATGCCATGACCATTCCTGCTGATGGAACTGACTTTGTCTTCTTTGGCGCTGACCTTGACCCATCTATGGTACTAATGCACAATAGACTAAAGTGGCAATAAAAAATAAAGTTTAATTTGGTACTGCCACAAAAGAACTGACATTTGGCTTAATAGGTCTTCCTAACTCAGAAGAAGCCACTAGCACACATATGGTAAAACTAGTCAGTTTAACTATCTATTTATCATGACCAATTAAACTCTGTGTCAGTTATCTTTTGTCACATTTGTTTTTTGGTTGAAAAATCTACATACTCATCATTAATTTGGTACTCTTTCTGAAGAAGGTATAACAAATCCAATGCCATTTGGTAGAGAGTGAGAGAGAGGTATCAAATTTCTGCTGAACTAGCAATTTTCTCTAAGTGAAGAATCTTTTCCCTTCTCTAGATGAAGACTAGTGCTTCATCTGAAGCTGTTAAGCAAAATGGTTTCTCGAGAAAAGATACAATGAACCAACATATTTACATTCCATCACACCAAAATGCATAACAGAAAGAATCCATGTACAAAAGCATCAGAATGGTTTATGTATGCATTTTACTTTTTAAAACTGGAAGGAGTTTGAATATTATTATTATTACATGACACCTCCTGGGAGTTCAGACTCATCGAGGGAGGGCACCTACTCCACAACTCTCCGTCTCCACCACTAATTCCACCAACTCCACGCAACTACCTTCATCAACTACACCAATGCCATTTACTGGCGACCACCACCATTAGTATTTTCACAGACAATCACAAACATCCACGCCCACAGCGGGATTTGAACCTGCAGCCTTTTGGCTGGAGAGCAGATATGCTAACCACTCAGACAACCAGGCCAGCTCGCTGACCCAAGTTACTAGAAGTACATATATGGCATCCTTATAACTTGCAATACTTGGAGTAAAAACTTGATACATGTCCATGCTAAATGGTATTTGAAACTATAATATAATTGGTCAAGGAACAAAAAAACTGTAGATTTGATCCATTCATAAATATATAAGTATAGTACTATTAACAAATAACTTGCCATTTTGAAGAGTTTCAACAACCAGATCTTCTGAAGATGGTCCCGTACCTTTGCTATTGAATGCTTGTACTCTAATGCTATACTTTGTTGCTCTTTTTAAACTAACAAGAATCACCTCTTCCTTTATGTCACCTTGTACATCTACTGTTTTGAAAACATAAGCCTGAGAGGAAGCATGTGGTTTATATCCAACATAATATCCTCTTATCACTCCATTTCTCGATTCTTTTCTGGGGGGCTAAAGAAGAAATAAACATTCAAGTTACTCTTTTTTAAGAAACTTAACAGTTTCTGTATATTAAAAATAAGTTTCAGAGATTAGTATGTAACTCTTTATTTTCAAGGGAGAAGAATATATCAGCTACGTTAAGAAAAGCTCAAAATTGTATATTTTTTAACAATTGAATCCATGAAATTTTACTAATATTACAGTACCTCTACATCTTGAATATTTGTTTTACTTATATCATTCCTACACACAAGAGGTTGCAGAACCTATAGAAAAAATGATACTCTGTGTGTGTGTGAGAGTAAGAGAGAGAGAAGGGCGCAGAGTTAACAAGGAATCTGTTATTTTACTCTGTTTTATTTTCTTGAAGAGCTACAGACTATAGTCTGAGGGATATACCTTCATGGGGAAGGCTGCTCCAGAAAAAAAAAGATGAATGAAATGAAAGATAAGTGAAAGTAGCAAGCTTGATGAGTCAGCAGTGGAACTGTAAATGGATATTGAACAGCTATTATTTGTGTTATTGTAGGTTTAGCAGAAATGATTGATGCCAGTTGTGTTGAATAGTACCCATGAATATATCTGTAGAAAAGAATACGTGGAATAGCAGAAATGAGGAAAGAATGCCAGTTTTGCTGAACAATGCCCATGAAATATCTATAGAAAAGACAAAGTGGAAACTGACTGTGAGACAATGGATGGTGAGAGTATGTATGAACAGGATCATCATTTAGTTAGTAACCCATTTCCTTCATGGTTACATGGTGATCAGAATTCATCACAAAATTATGGAAACAACTACCATGCTAAAGTAAGACTTCAGTTTAACATAAAATAGTTAGCACCCCCTTTTGAAGTGCCTCAAGAATTTCTATAGAGTTTTTTTGGTGCATCACCCCAAATGTGAGAGCAGTATTCCAGGTTTGTTTGGGCAGAGGTTGTAACTTCACAGGTGAAAGTGATATCTTAAGCAAATATGATGGTGGCGACTGAGGATGTTATTACAGATGTGATGTATTTGTGCCAAGAAAGGCTAGAGATGAGTGTCAGTCCAAAAAAGAAAAATCTAGTGAAAACTGAAAATTGAATACAAAGATTGTCCAGTTTAATGTTACTCAAGGATAATGATATACATTTTGGAAGCTTTCAGGCATTTAAAGGTGGATGCTCTAGCACATACTCCTTTTCATATACTTTTTTGTAGAATAGGATATCCTAACTACAACCAGGCTGGCCAAATAACACATGCTTCCTTACATTTTCTCTGTATTTTTAAAGGGTATATACATTTCAAATTTATTGGATAGGAACTTTTTTATACAATTTCTTATAATTTTTATATATCAGTTCCATGAAGTTCTGAATTTTTATTATTGCAGACAATTTTTAATTCATGCTTTCTTAGCTCAATTAATCAATGTTTGCTTCAGATTTTGCTTATTAGTCTCTAAGATTTGATTCTGTTTTCAAATACCTAGACTTTTTTCTCCAATAGATATTTATACAAATCTACAGTTCACATATGAATACTGATTGACTTTAAATTTTTTAAAACTTTCATACATATTTATCTTTTCATGTAACACTCATTTTATCTTGCTCAAATCTACATAGTGATCATTTTGTATATCAAAGGTCAAGCATACTCTAGAAAGGATTCTTATCCATAGATAAGAAGTAGAAAGGCCTACAGCATATCAGTGTCCAAAACAAATCAGAAAATATATAATCAATAATAACAAAATTGAGTCTTTTATTTTTCATATTTTTTCTCCATGTGAGTTTATAAACACTGAATTTATGAATCTATGCTGTAACATAGTGATAATAACCATGTTCTGAGGAGAGTTCAAGTAGTTACTTAACTACCGTTATTAGCTAGCTTTTTCTTAACAACTACACTGGTTTCCATAAATTACAGAATAAAGAGAAAAATCACAATAACTCAAACACTGTATGATAAAGTTTTATGTGATTCAGTGAAAAGTGGTATGATATGAGATGCGAAAGAAAACCCAAAAATTGTAAATAAATAGCTAAATTCAGTAACAAAGGGGTACATGAATACATGAAGACAATAAACAAGAGGTCAAAATGAGGTTGTCAAAGTGCCTCAATAAGGAATGTAGTCACCCCCCCCCCCATACACACACAGAAGAGGACTCACAACAATGCTTCATACTGTTTATAATGGTGTAAAAGAGCTCAGTCAGTAATAACATCCATATGTATGAAAGTCTCTTCTTGAAGATAATGGTCCACAACCCTCACTTGATGAGGATGGGCATTATTGTCTGGTAGGATAAATGTCTTCCCTATTGTATCTGTATACGGACAAACATAAGGGGTCCAGAACCTCATCTCTATAATTCTCAGCATTTGAGGTTCTACTAGGAAGCACATACAGGTTGCTGCATCCGTCGAATGGGATACCTCCCCAAACCATCGCACTACCTCCATAATAAGTGTACCTTTCACAGATATTAGCAGGATGATAACATGTCCCTGATTTCCTTCAGATCAGAACATGCCTAGTATTGCTCTGTAGAGAAAATTGGAACTTGTCTATAAACAATACAACTACCTTCCTTTCTTAGACACACTAGTCATCACCATACCTATATCCCAGGCACCTCGGAAAAAATTACAAAAATCCTAAAAAACATAACTTAACTTCTTGTTACAGACCATATAAAAAATTGGTCCCTTGAAGCTGTAAGCTGTCCTACTTTGGTCAAACAGGCAGGACAGCTAATATCAGAATTTCAGAACACAAGGACTACATCCGGTTTCACCAATACAGCCACTCTGGTCTTGCAGACCATGCACTGGATACCTGCCATAGAATACGGTGGAAGAAAGCCACGATAATATACCATAGTAAATTCAAATACAAAAGGCCTTTTCATGGAATCAGCCTCAGCCCTAAGAAACAATCCAAACCTCAACAAATTTGGTTGCATGAGACTGCCCTAAATTTGGGAAACCTACATCAGAAGACCTTCAGCCCAATCACCCAAGAATACCAACATTGCCTGCTAAGGGGCATCATCAGGACTTTTAGGAGAAAGAATAGCTTCCTGCTCCATCCTCATTTACTGTTTGTTGTGCTTGCATGCACGTGTCTTGTTTTTAAGTTCCTGTGAAAATGGCAACATGACGTTGCCGAAATACTGGAAGTGTATTAAAATTTATTTTAATGTATATCCTAGTATACATTGTAATTTCCTTAAGCTATTTAGTGAAAATGCATAACCAACATCTAAGCCTTTCCACAAGAATTAGTAAAAATATAAACAATACTGATCCCACCATTTGTCTTGAGTCCAGTTGATATAGAGCCTGGCCCATTTCAAATATTTTTTCCTGTGAATGGGGGGGGGGAGGGATAGGGACAAGCAGAACATCTAACATACAGACCACCTTTGTGAAGCATTCTGCACACAGCAGAAACAGATACCAATGTTTCTGTAGCTGTTTAAGGGTAGCATTCCTGTTTCAGTGAGCATTTAATCAGAAATATCAGTCATTCACTGAGGTTGTAGCCTGTGGCTTTCCTTCACTCCAGGATAGTGTTTGTGACTGCTGGAATTGGTTCCACAGTCTGTGAAACATTGAATGACTCACATACAACCATCTGGCTAGCTCTACCTGACTTTGGCTGATCTATAGTTGTATGATGGCTTGCCATCTGAATTCACTAGTTAAATGATATCTTGTGGTATATTCAAGAATTTTGCTATCACAAAATGTTATTCCAGACATGAAATATAAAATCACTCTAAAACCTGCTTTTAGCATATAAAATCACTCTAAAACCTGGCTTATATGCATATACTGCTAACAGTGTCACTTATTTGTATATGATAACCAGATTCGACATTACTTTTTCATAACGTACCTGATGTTGATATGTTTTTCTCCTCTTACCCCCAAGTTATTGCAGCTTCTCTGTTTGTTCCTTAATTTATGGAACAAAGCAAGAGAAATTTACTTAAAGTAAAATTCCAGACACACTTGTAGAATTTTATTTTAAATACAAACAGTCAATAAAACATTAGAATGGAACAAAAATTCTGTGTTTAAGCATATAAGGGTAAAAGCATAGGATAAGAAGTCAAGGAAAAAATTGTTCAAAACATCATTTATTAAAGATGCCAAGAAATTATATTCTAGTTTCATCCTTTATTCCAAGTGTAACCAAACAGAGTTTGTGTGTGAAGTCACTTCACGACTTGGCTACTTGTATATAGAGGCTAATGACTTCATATCAATTGGCTTAATATTCCATAATGCAATACAATGCACATATCCTTACAGACATATAATGCTATGCATTATGGGGAAGGGCCACTATCCAGACTGGTTTCAACCTTTATTGAGTCTCATCAGTGGGAGCCAGACCTAGAAGTGATACCATATAGTAGGGTTACCATACATCAGCATTTATGCAGACATGTCCGCATTTTGATAATAAAAAAATCTGTCAGTATTGAAAGGCTCTTTTCATTAATACAAGCTCAGTGGAACAAGGAAAGAAATAGACTTACCATAGAATCTGTGAAATGACTTGCTATAGTTAAATTTAATTACAGACATTTTACATGTAAAAATATGTTCGACTATTTGTGTTGAAACAAAGAACTGCTAAAGATAATTAGGTCTAGTGAAAAATATGCATGGGCTGCAAAAGTAATGTATGTAGTGCGATAAGTCTAATTCTTTTTCATGTAGGCCTCCTCTTGTTTCATAAGACTTATGATGACACTTAAAATTTCATATTTTTGTGTGTTCTAATAAGCATGCTCATCACATCTAATTAATGAAAAGCTTACAAAGGTAAAGATTTCAAACATATGTATTTATGTTTATGTTAGATGTTTGTGTCCGGAACAAGTTGGTCAGTCAATGGGGTGTCAGCATTTTGGAATATGGTAACCCTACTATATAGTGATATAATTTCTTGGCGTCTTGAGCATGAAATCACTTCACGTGGAAACTTTGTTTGCTTAGCATAAAGAATGAAACTAAGAATATAATTTCTTGGCATCTTTAATTTATAGTAGAACCAAGTGAAAAAACTTTCAACAAATCATTATAATTATTTATTATAAATAAGACATTATATATTATTATTATTATTATTGTTCCGGGAAACTCCAAGGAGTCGATAGACTCATCGAGGGAGGCCCTAACATCATGTCAAGAACAAATATTCAACATTCACACAGTATCTATCATACTTTGCCTTGAACTCATTCACAGTCGTAGCACCCACAACAGACACTGGAAGCTTATTCCACTCATTTACCACTCTCCAAGTAAAGAACCTAGCTCTAACACCCTTGTCAACCACGCTCTTGCCCAGCTTCCATGCATGGCCCCTAGTCCTCCCACCACCAGTCATATTTTCAAAAATATCTTCTGGATCAATCTTATAAAAACCCTTCAGTAATTTGAATGTCTCAATCATATCACCCCTCCTTCGCCTATCGTCCAATTTCTGCAACCCCACAAATCTTCAACCTATTCTCATAAGGTTCATTACACAGACCTGCTATCATCTTGGTCACTCATCTCTGGACACTCTCCACTTCCTCCCCATCACGAAGAAACCCTGGTGCCCATAGCTGGGCACAGAAGTCCAGATGGGGTCTTATCAAGGCTCGATACAGAGGAACAACAACTTGTTCGTCTCTGCATGTTAAAGTATTTTTCAGAAGCCAAGTGATTTGGTGAGCTGTTTTAGTTACTTTTGCAATGTGCCCCCTAAACTTCAACTCCCTATCCACCAACACTCCCAAATCCCTGGCCTCATCAATCTCCTGGAGTATGATTCCACCAATGCGATATACTGCTGCTATTCTTTTCACCCCAAAGTGCATAACCTTACACTTTGCCACATTAAATTGACATCTATTTTTCCTAGTCCAGTCCTCCAAACTATCCAAATCATTCTGTAAAATTTTGACATCTTGTGCACTCACAATTGCTCTACCCAACTTTGCATCATCAGCAAACAAGTGAACACTTCCTCTCAGATCCTTTCCAATATCATTGATGAACAAATTGAAAAGCAGTGGTCCAAGAACAGAGCCCTGTGGCACTCCACTAGTCACAAGACGTCTTTTAGACTCCACTCCTGAATAAACCACTCTTTGATATCTCTCCTTCAACCACCCTCTTATCCATCTCACCAACCCTATATCTATACCAATCTGCTCCAGTTTACTGATTACGGTTCCATGTGGTATCCTATCAAAGGCCTTGGCAAGGTCCAGTAGTATCACTGTAAACCCATTACCCCTATCCAGTTCAGCCGTCACTGTGTTATAAAACGTGAGCAAGTTACTGTGGCATGATCTACCCTTCACAAAACCATGTTGTCCCCCATACAATATCCTATTTTCATCTATCCAATCCTGTATTCTTTTCTTGACTAATTTCTCTAAGACCTTGACAATGATTCCTGATATGCTAATCGGTCGGTAATTTACAACAGCAGTCTTGGAACCACCTTTATGCAGTGGAACTATTTTCCCCTCTTTCCACCCGCTCGGGACTAACCCAGACCCGAGACTCAAATTAAACAAAATGGTCAAGGGTACTGACAATTCTTTAGCTGCTTCTCGTACAACACGAGCTGGTATACCATCCAATCCCACAGATGTATTGACATTGAGGTTATGCAATAGACTACTCACCTCCACTTCATTAACCACAATTCCCGTATAATCTACTGGTTTATTCGTTTCTGCAATGTCACCACCTGGATGATATACTTTTGCAAAGTGCTCACTCAGTAACTCAACTATCTCAACTGATTCAGTTACCTCCCTACCATCGGCATTTTTTAAAATCAATCTGCCATGTACATTTTTCCTTTTACTTGCTACATATCTAAAAAACTGTTTAGGATTCTCTTTAGCCTGCATGGCCAATGTTCTTTCGTAATTCTTTTTTGCTTTTCTTACCACACTCGTCACCCTTCTGGCCTGCGCTTTATACCGTTCGTGTGCCTGCCGGTCACCCTTCTCCTTAAATTCCCTCCATAGTTGTTTCTTTTTTTCCAACTCAAGCTTAATGGTGTTATTCATCCATTTAACCCCTACTTGATTTATTATTCGGACTCTAGGTATACAGTCAGCCATTGCTTCATGCAAGCACTTCTTAACTACCTCCCATGCACTATCAACTTCTAGTCCTTGCAGTTGTACATGCCATGGCACTGAACCAATCAGACTCCTAAGCTTGTCATACTTTCCAGACCGATAATTCCACATGTACCCTGTCTTAATTGAAAATTCTACACCTTTAGCCACCTCCCAAGTTAAGACCCTATGATCACTTTCACCGATTGGTGGCAATGTGGTCATATTTGTTACAGCCAAATCCTCAGATGTAATTACTAGGTCAAGCACTCTCTGACCCCTAGTATTTTCCATTACATGCTGTCGCAGATAGTTATCCCTTAATAACCGCATAATCCAGTTCCTTTCTCCCGTGTGTCCCCTCCTCACTCCAATCAATGCAACCATAGTTGAAATCTCCCATAATAATCACCCTCCTTCCATCCATTTCTTCTATTTGCTTGTGCATACTGTCACCACCATCTTTTCCATCACCTTGTCTATTCAGCACCCAATTGTATATTTAGTTCTGCTAGCCACAATCTCACATCAAATGGCCTCAAATGTGCTCTTTTCTCTATCCTGCAATTCAACTTCTATTCTCCTTGGCTGGAGCTCATCAGCTATCATCAACAATACTCCTCCCCCCATTTTATTCTCTCTGTCATTCCTGAACACACTATACCCATCACATTCAATCCCACTAGTTATATCATCTACAGTCAGCCATGTTTCACTAATACCTATAACCTGTGGTTTGGAATTGCCAACCATGGTCAAAAACTCTTCCTTCTTGTTCCTAATACTCCTAGTATTAGTGTACATGAATTTAAGACCCCCATTAGCCCCAACCCTACCTTGATGCCTTATATTAACTATCCCACTCAGATTTGTTGTCCTTATTTGCTCTGGCATATTATATTCATTCTTACATTCAACTGCCTCCATAAGGACTGTATCTCTACTCCCCCCCCTAACAAATCTAGTTTCCCTGAATTTGCACATCCACTACATTCAGCAACACTTTCTCAAGTCTTCTTACACCGTAACCATTCAAATGCAAGCCATCCATCTTATATAGATCCTTTCGCCCATCAAACTCACTCCACACATCCACAAATTCCACACCACTCGTCATACATAAAATATATAAATATATATATATCGCCATATATAAAACTATATATAGCATATATGTAAGTTAGCAATCAAAACTGAAGATTGTGCATAACAATGATTTCGGTAAAATCAAGTATAAAACAAAGGTGTGCAGTATTGCATTGATATTATTATTATTATTACCCAAGACCTCATGGAGTCAAAGACTCATCTGGGAGGTCCTTTTATTACACACACATCTCATCATACCGTGTCTTAAAGACACGCAAACTCCTTGCAAACACCACAATCTCAGGCAAGGCATTCCAATCATTCACAACTCAGCACAAAAAAAAACCTGCCTCTCACTCCCCTACTCACACCCTCTTTATACAGTTTCCAGGGATGACCTCTGGTTCTCCCCTGATCTTCCACTATTCTCTGTAGAACTTCTCCACCACTGATCTTATAACAACCCCTTACCAACTTGTAGGTCTCTATCATATCGCCCCTCTTCCTCTCCACCAGACTCTGCAAATTACATCTTCTCAATCTTTCCTCATATTCAACATTCCAGAGGTCAGAAACTACCTTAGTCAGTCGCCTTTGGACCCTTTCCAACATCTCTTCATCCTTCTGAAAACCCGGTGACCAAATCTGGGCACAATAGTCCATGTGTGGCTTACTCAAAGCCTTATACAATAGAACAAGAATCTCCCTACTTCTACACGTCAGTGTCCTCAGCATCATTCCCAGAAGTCTTTGTATTGTTTTCAGAATTTTGGTGATGTGTCCACTAAATTTTAGATCCTTATCCACTATCACCCCCAGATCTCTTATTTCCTCTACCTCCAACAATATATTCTCACCAAGCATAAATTCTGCATCCCATCTTTGTTTCCCAAATTTTAAAACCTTACAATTTGCAACACTGAACTCACATATTTATCATCTATATGGATTACCTTATGAAAGAAAGTGGCATTAACCCTGATTTGAATATTACAGTTATTAAAATCAGCTCTTTACTCATGCATATGATGCTAATCCTAAATATATTTACTAGAAGGAGTCAAGATACTTTACCTAAACTAAATAACCTAAAACTTATATGAAAATATAAAAATAAAGCCCATGATGGTCCATGATATAAATAACTGCATTCTCAAAGGTGAAGTGACAAAAAAAATATATATATATATAAAAAAAAATAAAAAACATCTATTTAGACAATTTTTAGTGAAGATGGTAATATGGAATTAAATATTATTATTATTATTATGTGACACCTCCAGGGAGTCCAAAGACTCATTGAGGGAGAGCGTGTGCCAAGCATGGAACGATTGAACCCCTTCCAACTACTAACCACGTTCAAACTTGCTTAACTTTTTGCATGAGCCATTAGTAGCAGAGGCTCTACCAATTGACCAACCTTTGCTGTCATATGGAAAGAGATAAGAGAATAAGCATAATTGGTATGGTGGAGAAGTCAGTTTTATTATTATTATTATTATAGTCATTTCTATGGAGTCAGAAGACTCATCATGGGACCAACAACAGCCATTATTCACAAAAGACTTACCATAGCTCTCGTTAAACAACAATCCCAATGCTGTATTTACAGCAATGGCATTGATATTTCACAATACACAGATTACCTCTAGCTCATCTCTATCAATATATGTCGTTCTCACCAATGAATGGTTATTTTAAACCTATAGTACATTTGTACTGTAGTACATTTTTATCAATTTCATATCTTAATTTACACTCACGCATAGACCTACACTTTTTATCATGTAGGAATTCAGAACCAAAATCCTATGGAATAGGTTGGTTACTCCTTATTCCTGGAGGTATCCTATGACTGTAGCCTGTGTGTTCATGGGGCCAGTTTGCCTGCTTGCAGGATAAAAAAAAACAGATAAAGTGGGGGAAAAACCCTGCTGCCCACGTCCAAGGCTGGCTAACTTGGCTATGGCTGAGGATGATCCTTGAGCTCCTCATGTTGTTGACGGGAATCAAACCTAGGACACTCCTTCCCCAGGCATATGGTTGCGAAGCATATAGCCACTAGGCTAACTGTGCAGACCAATTACATATATATTTTTGGAATTTTTTAAATTTATTTTTACATGTTCTGGAAATCCTGGTCTCAACACCAAACATGGGACTTTTTCAAGCCATTTCAGGCCTCCAATAAGCATGGCCGTGATCTCACACTGGGCAATGAAATTCATCTCCCACCTAAATTTTTACATCAGCAACTGCAATATCTCTATCGGAATAACGCATTCTATTATTATTATTATTGTTGTTGTTCCGGGAAACTCCAAGGAGTCGACAGACTCATCGAGGGAGGCCCTAACATCATGTCAAGAACAACTATTCAACATTCACACAGTATCTATCATACCTTGCCTTGAACTCATTCATGGTCGTAGCACCCACAACAGATTCTGGAAGCTTATTCCACTCATTTACCACTCTCCAAGTAAAGAACCTAGCTCTAACACCCTTGTCAACCACGCTCTTGCCCAGTTTCCATGCATTGCCCCTAGTCCTCCCAACACCAGTTATATTTTCAAAAATATCTTCTGGATCAATCTTATAAAAACCTTTCAGTAATTTGAATGTCTCAATCATATCACCCCTCCTTCGCCTATCGTCCAATTTCTGCAACCCACAAATCTTCAACATATTTTCATAAGGTTCATTCCACAGACCTGCTATCATCTTGGTCACTCGTCTCTGGACCCTCTCCACTTCCTCCCCATCACAAAGAAACCCTGGTGCCCATAACTGGGCACAGAAGTCCAGATGGGGTCTTATCAAGGCTCGATACAGAGGAACAACAACTTGTTCGTCTCTGCATGTTAAAGTATTTTTCAGAAGCCAAGTGATTTGGTGAGCTGTTTTAGTTACTTTTGCAATGTGCCCCCCCTAAACTTCAACTCCCTATCCACCAACACTCCCAAATCCCTGGCCTCATCAATCTCCTGGAGTATGATTCCACCAATGCGATATACTGCTGCTATTCTTTTCACCCCAAAGTGCATAACCTTACACTTTGCCACATTAAATTGACATCCATTTTTCCTAGCCCAGTCCTCCAAACTATCCAAATCATCCTGTAAAATTTTGACATCCTGTGCACTCACAATTGCTCTACCCAACTTTGCATCATCAGCAAACAAGTGAACACTTCCTCTCAGATCCTTTCCAATATCATTGATGAACAAATTGAAAAGCAGTGGTCCAAGAACAGAGCCCTGTGGCACTCCACTAGTCACAAGACGTCTTTTAGACTCTACTCCTGAATAAACCACTCTTTGATATCTCTCCTTCAACCACCCTCTTATCCATCTCACCAACCCTATATCTATACCCATATGCTCCAGTTTACTGATTAGGGTTCCATGTGGTATCCTATCAAAGGCCTTGGCAAGGTCCAGTAGTATCACTGTAAACCCATTACCCCTATCCAGTTCAGCCGTCACTGTGTTATAAAACGTGAGCAAGTTACTGAGGCATGATCTACCCTTCACAAAACCATGTTGTCCCCCATACAATACAATATCCCATTTTCATCTATCCAATCCTGTATTCTTTTCTTGACTAATTTCTCTAAGACCTTGACAATGATTCCTGATATGCTAATCGGTCGGTAATTTACAACAGCAGTCTTGGAACCACCTTTATGCAGTGGAACAATTTTCCCCTCTTTCCACCCGCTCGGGACTAACCCAGACCCGAGACTCAAATTAAACAAAATGATCAAGGGTACTGACAATTCTTTAGCTGCTTCTCGTACAACACGAGCTGGTATACCATCCAATCCCACAGATGTATTGACATTGAGGTTATGCAATAGACTACTCACCTCCACTTCATTAACCACAATTCCCGTATAATCTACTGGTTTATTCGTTTCTGCAATGTCACCACCTGGATGATATACTGTTGCAAAGTGCTCACTCAGTAACTCAACTATCTCAACTGATTCAGTTACCTCCCTACCATCGGCATTCTTTAAAATCAATCTGCCATGTACATTTTTCCTTTTACTTGCTACATATCTAAAAAACTGTTTAGGATTCTCTTTAGCCTGCATGGCCAATGTTCTTTCGTAATCCTTTTTTGCTTTTCTTACCACACTCGTCACCCTTCTGGCGTGCGCTTTATACCGTTCATGTGCCTGCCGGTCACCCTTCTCCTTAAATTCCCTCCATAGTTGTTTCTTTTTTTGCAGCTCAAGCTTAATGGTGTTATTCATCCATTTAACCCCTACTTGATTTATTATTCGGACTCTAGGTATACAGTCAGCCACTGCTTCATGCAAGCACTTCTTAACTACCTCCCATGCACTATCAACTTCTAGTCCTTGCAGTTGTACATGCCATGGCACTGAACCAATCAAACTCCTAAGCTTGTCATACTTTCCAGACCGATAATTCCACATGTACCCTGTCTTAATTAAAAATTCTACACCTTTAGCCACCTCCCAAGTTAAGACCCTATGATCACTCTCACCGATTGGTGGCAATGTGGTCATATTTGTTACAGCCAAATCCTCAGATGTAATTACTAGGTCAAGCACTCTCTGACCCCTAGTATTTTCCATTACATGCTGTCGCAGACAGTTATCCCTTAATAACCGCAAAAAATCCAGTTCCTTCCTTCCGTTTTCACTCCTCACTCCAATCAATGCGACCATAGTTGAAATCTCCCATAATAATCACCCTCCTTCCACCCATTTCTTCTATTTGCTTGTGCATACTGTCACCACCATCTTTTCCATCACCTGGTCTATTCAGCACCCAATTGTATATTTAGTTCTGCTAGCCACAATCTCACACCAAATGGCCTCAAATGTGCTCTTTTCTCTATCCTGCAATTCAACTTCTATTCTCCTTGGCTGGAGCTCATCAGCTATCATCAACAATACTCCTCCCCCCATTTTATTCTCTCTGTCATTCCTGAACACACTATACCCATCACATTCAATCCCACTAGTTATATCATCTACAGTCAGCCATGTTTCACTAATACCTATAACCTGTGGTCTGGAAGTGCCAACCATGGCCAAAAACTCTTCCTTCTTGTTCCTAATACTCCTAGTATTAGTGTACATGAATTTAAGACCCCCATTAGCCCCAACCCTACCTTGATGCCTTATATTAACTATCCCACTCAGATTTGTTGTCCTTATTTGCTCTGGCATATTATATTCATTCTTACATTCAACTGCCTCCATAAGGACTGTATATCTACTCCCCCCCCCCCTTAACAAATCTAGTTTCCCTGAATTTGCACATCCGCTACATTCAGCAACACTTTCTCAAATCTTCTTACACCGTAACCATTCAAATGCAAGCCATCCATCTTATATAGATCCTTTCGCCCATCAAACTCACTCCACGCATCCACAAATTCCACACCACTCGTCATACATAACCCACGCATAAAGTCATTCGCAATTATGGCCCTCCTTTTAAACATTTCACTGTCATACCGTGGCAAAAGACTAATCATTTGAACTCTCTCACTCTTTTCTTTTGCTACCTCAAACAATTCATTCAGGTCTTCTATCATTTCCATTTTATCTCCTTTCAAATCATTCGTACCTGCCACAACAATCATTTCTTTCACCCTTTCCTTTTGCTCTCTAATAGACTCAGTAACGTCCTTTATCGTCGCACCAGGTTGGTACGATTTTGTCAAATCCTCTACTAACACACCTCGTACTAACGAGTCTCCATACAGCACTCTATCCTTCATTTTGTTCATGTTCACATTCATACGTCTATTTTTCCTGTCATACCTTTTATTATTGGTTGGTTCATTCAGTCTACTTTTGTTCATGCACTCTAGCTGCTGTTTTGCTCTTTCTATCGCACTATTCAACAATGCGATCTCACTCAATGCATCTATCTCATCTTTTTTATTCCCTGAGAAACCATTTATACTATCATTCACACTCTCACAATTTTCATGTACAACCTTGCCGTTTCTTGTCATATCCCTATTTCCTTCATTCTGAAGGTCTACAAAAATATCACACTCACGATCCAAAATACACTTCAATTCCTCATTCTCCCTACATTTTCTACACACACATTTAATCCTTTATTATCATCTAACCACACTCGGACCGCACTCCGCAAAGCGTACATTTCATAGCTAGTACACTGACTCATTTCTTTTATAGTACCGTTCTTTGATAAGGATGGCGAACCTTCATTACTGGCCGCCATTTTCCTTCGCACAGGTGCCATACTTATTTGCAACATGTTTTGTCAAATTATACGCTATAACACACCAAAAACAGACGCACTAAAATATGCAAGGCAAACAAAACAAAACTACACAATATTAAGTAATTTGTATCGATAACTGAAAATGATACTTATCTTATCTGGAGCTTGCACGAACACTACACATTACGAATTCATCTAGCGGCGACTTCCCGACATAGATTATGTTATAAAACACTTTAGTACACTAACCACGCTAATAAAGCTCCAATAATATACCAAAATTACACACTTAAGTCCATTACATTGAATCCAAAACATCAATACATCAACAAAAATCACCATTCTTGTAGAGTGATCACTTAATAACAACTCTTTCTTCTGCTTCTCTGATTCCTTCCATAATTATCCTTCCTCCTACTCACTACATGCCAAAAACACTCTTCAGGATTTCCTCTGCTTAGCTAATTTCCTCTGATTTGATTTAGCCCTTCAAGCTGGTCATCCTTCTTGCCTGTACTTTGTATTCGTCATGTGCATGCTGTTTACATTTTTCTTTACATTCCCTATGCAATATTTTATTTTATTTTTTTACAGGTCCTGCTTTATGATGCTATTCATCCATTTAACTCCCATTTGGTTTATCCACATGACCCTAGATCTGATAATACTTCCCTTCAACAATCCCTGACCATTTACCATACACACACACACACTGGTTAGTACAACCTTGCCAAAAGCTATAGGCATTAGTGAGACTTGGCTAACAACAGATGACACAGCTATAGAGATAGAATGTGATGGAATTAGTATTTTCAGAGAGGATAGGGTGGACAGGACAGGGGTGGCATACTACTGATGATAGCAGATGAATTACAACCAACAAGAGTATGAGTTAGCTGGGCAGGTGGCAGTTCTTTTGAGTCAGTCTGGTGTGAGATTGATGCTAATAAGACAAAATATAAAATTGTTTCTGCTTTAGGCCAGAGGATGTCTGGGATGATGTGGAAGACATGTATCAGCAAATCAGTACAATGAGTGCAAGTTAATTATTATGGGGAATTCAAATTTGGAGACAGACTGGAAGGAGAAAAGGATCACATGGCAGAAAGGAAATGGAATTTATAAACTTACTGAGAGATGATTACTTGAAGCAGAATGAGATGGAAAATATCTGGGGTATGAGAGTGTTGGATCTGGTTATGAACCACATTGCTTCCAATTGGGGAGAGTGATTATGTGGTCTTGACTTGGAGAGGTAGCAAAACACGAGGAAATTCCAGATAAAAGAAACATGAGGAACCATGAGGCAGGTGATTATGACATGCTTAGGAAGTAGCTTAAAGCAGTACTATGGTACAAAGTTTTGCAAGGGAAAGATATTAACAGTGCAGGGAGGGGAGTCAAGGGATCTGGAGGAAATATCACACTATATACCCAAAGACAGAAGGGTAAATCAGCTAAAAGTTAGATGGATGACTCCCAGATTTACCAAACATGAGTTACAAAAAAATGTTGAGGAGGGTATATAAAGAAAACTCATGAACAGTGCAAGAGTCAGGCAAGAAAGGTGACCAGCATGGTAAAGATGGCAAAATCAGATTATGAAAAGAAATTAGCCAATGAGTTCTTTTGTTATGTGGCAAGTAAGAAGAAGAATAACTTTAATGAGTGATGACAAAAATAAACAAAATTGTTGAGGTTCTGAGTAACCACTTTGCAAGGGAAGATATTGTTATGGAAAAGATGACAGGGACAGATGTGAGAACAGATGTTGATGAATTAGAAGTACTTAGCATATTGCTACTTTCCTAAGAATGCAAATACTGCTGTGTGAGTGGATGGGATATCTACTCATGTTTTACAAGAATAAGCAAGGGAACTGGCAATTCCTTTGACTAGGCAGTTTAGTTTAAGTCTCAGCTCTGAAATCCCAAAGTGAGTGGAAGGAAACAAAATAATTCTTTTGCATAAAGGAGGATCTAAGTCTGTGATAGCAAATTATAAACCAATCAGTACCTCAAGAGTGGCAAGTAAAAGTACTTGAAAAGTTGGTAAAAAAGATAATTCAGGAATGGATGGAATAAGAATATGATACTTTATGAGGAGCAATATGGCTTTGTAAAGGAATGATTATGCCTTAGTGATCTACTAACTTTTTATAATAGAGTGACAGTTGAGTTAAAGGGAATGGCTCCATGATGATACTGCTGGATTTTGCAAAGGCATTTGACAGGATATCCTATGGAACTCTGTTACACAAACTGAAAAAAATTGGGATGGATATGCAACTGGTGATATGGATATAAGGGTAGCTGATGGACATATACCCAAAAGTAACATATGGAAGAGAAGAATTGGTGGCGCTAGGATTGCTGAAGCACACAGCAGGTGATTTGAGCTGTGGTGGGGAAAAGTGTTTTTTAAACGGTGTATAGTGTGAATTCTTTTGGCATAGTGCTGCATTTTTTTCCTCAGTAACACAAGTGTTATTTAGTGGTTCTGCTTTTGGAGTTTCGTTGTTATATATTGTGTTATTTTTGGGTTATTGAGAAGGCGAGGTCACAGTCAGCAGCATTTGCAGTGAAAGAGAAGCTAAGTTTTCGCTATCTAGTATAGTTGAATATAGCGTTATATTTATATATGTTTTTATTTAGCGTTTATTTATATATATATATATATATATATATATATCTATATATATCTGTGATACAGTGTTCATATATATTTTTAGTGACTAGTCTAGTTTAGTAGGTACTTACTTGGTAATAAGGAATGATAGCGGACGAAGCTGCAATCACAAATAGCACGTCACCAAGTCCTCCACCATTTTAAGAACTCTATTATATGTAACATAATGAAGGCCTTTGTGGCATGCAGTGTTTGCGGCAAGTATGCTTCCCGGGAGTTGGATATGTGGTGGGTGAGAGAGGGAGGGAGGGAGTGCATATATGTGCAAAATTCAGACAGTGGGAGGAAATAAATAAATCAGATATTTTGATAACCGACCTAGTTCCTTCAGGGATGGGAAATGAATGTCAAGAAACAAGGAGTGTGATAGGAGAGAATGATGAGCGAAATATGAATGAAAATAAGAGTTGGGAGTGTGGAAGGCTTGAATGACGGAGATGGTTTTGACTAGGTAATGAATGGCGAGCAAGAATGACTAACTTGCAAAGAGGGATAGATGAGCTGAAAGAGGAGGTAGAATATCTTGTGAACAAGATGAGAAGTATGAATGATGAAATCAGGAGAATGGAAGATATGTATGCAAGGCGAATCAGAGCAGGAGTGAGAGAAAGTTTTGGGAATGATAGAAGAGGAGAGAATAGAAGCAGTAGGAGAGAGAGAGGTTTGGGAATGATAGAAGAGGAGAGTGTAGAAAAAATAAAAGAGAGGGAATGAGAGGTATAGGAATGATAGAAGAGGAGAGAATGGGAACAGTAGAAGAGAGGGAATGAGAGATAGTTATGTGAATGATAGAAGAGGAGAGAATAGGATAAGTGGAAGAGAGCGAATGAGAGAGAGAGAGAGAGAGGTATAGGAATGATAAAAGAGGATAGAATGGGAACGTAGAACAGAGGGAATGAGAAAGAGTTATGGGAATGATAGAAGAGGAGAGAATAGGATAAGTGGAAGAGAGGGAATGAGAGAGAGTTATGGGAATGATAGAAGAGAGAATGGAAACAGTAGGAGAGAGGGAATGGTAAGAGGTGTAATGTATGGTGACTCAATGATCTGTGGTGTGCAAGATAGGATGTGTGAGGAGTGTTTGCCTGGAGGAATGATAGAAAGTGTGGCTATGGCAATTAAGAGGGATGAAAGGTGGATGAGATATTGTGATGGTAGGAACAAATGACTTGAGAGGTAATATAAATTGGGCAGTGAGAGATATGAGATTCTTGCTTGAGGTTGTACGAAGGAAGATGCAGAAAGGAAAGATAATATGCATGTTGCCTAGGTATGATAGTGACGAGCTGAGCAGAAGAGCAGTAATATCGAATAACATAATAGCTAGAATGTGTCAGAAGAGAGGATGGGAATATGTGGATGCTTGGAGGGTGTTTGAGAACAGGGAGGAATTGTATCTGAGAGATCGCTTGCATTTGAATGAGGAAGGATGTAGGCATCTGGAGAGATTGCTGTTCTGAACAAGTCAGTGTGTCAATGCAGGGAAACTAGAATGCCCAAGGTGGATGGTAGCAGGGGTGGCCCCTTGTGGGAAAGGGTACTTGGGAGAAGGGGGATATCAGGTAACACTGAGCCCAGTGGAGTCTAAAGGGGATAATGCTGGATATAGAAATAGTGGCATTGTTATGCCTTATACTAATAAAAGGAGTATCCAGAATAAAGGAGAGGAATTGGTGGCATTGATAGCATCAGCCTGGCCAAAGATTATTGGTATCACTGAGACGTGGTTGACAGAAGAGGATATAATAACAGGAATAGAAGTAGCAGAGTACAGCATTTTTCAGCAGGATAGGAAGGGAAATCGTGGTGGTGGAGTACTGCTTATGATAAGTGATGACTTATGTCCTCTAAGAGTGGAGGCTTTGGAAGGCAGTGACACTAATGATTTTGAATGATTTTGATATGGTGTGTGAGGTACAGACAGGCAATACAGGATATTTAGTGGGGTGTTGTAACAAACCACAGAGGGTGGAGGAGATATTTAGACAGTTGAGCTTGGCAAGTGCAAGAAGAATAATTGTTATGGGAGATTTTAACTACAGCAGTATAAACTGGGGACAGGAAGATGCATGTAGCAATAGGGAAATCGAATTTCTAGAATTCTTGAGGGACAAATGTCTTAGGCAACATGTAATAGAGGGAACAAGAGGTTCAAGAGTTTTGGATTTGGTCATAGCATCAGAAGAGTTGACAATAACTGAGATGACATCTCTCCCATGAGTTGGAGAGAGAGTGACCATGTGGTTTTGACTTGGAAGATGAAGAGACATGCAGGAGTATCAAAGAGATGGGATCATATGTGGAATTATAAGGCAGGTGATTATAATAGTCTTAGACATCAACTTGGGGAAGCTTCATGGAGGGAGGAATTGGAAGGCTGGTATATCATTAGTGCTTGGGAAATTGTGAAGGAATATTTGTTAGCAGCAACAGTAAGCTGTATTCCACAAGTGAAGAAGAGGACACAATTTGGTGTACAGTGGATGACAAACAATATTAAACAGGAGCTACATGCGAAAAAGAGGCTATGGAAGAGAAATAAGGAGACAGGTGAAGAGAAGATGCATGAAGAATATAAGACACGGGCCAGAGAGTGAATAGCATGGTAAGGAAGGCGAAACTGGAATATGAGAAAAGAGTGGCACTTAGATCCAAGGAAAATCCTAGGGAATTTTTTAGCTATCTGACCAGTAGGAGGAGAAATGATTGTGGAAGAATGACACTGGGAGATAAATATGGGAATAGAGTGACTGATGAAGAGGACATAGTGGAATTGTTCAATGAACACTTTATTGGTGTATTTCATCCTGGAGGAGTAAATTTTAATACTAGAGGGATGGAGTAGTTCGAGGTTTAGAGGTGCAGGAGGAGAGTGTGTTCCACATACTGAGTACTCTGGATGTCAGTAAAGCTGTGGGACTGGATGGCATTTCATCATGAGTTTTGAGAGAATGTGCTGAGGAAGTGACAGTTCCCTTTGACCTAGCTTTCAATGAAAGTCTGGCTGCAGTAAAGGTGCACAGGCAATGGAAGGAAGGTAAGATAGTGCCATGCTGTAGCGGATTGGAAGTGTCTAATTATAAGCCAGTTTGTGTGTCATCAGTAGTTGTTAAGATCTTGGAGAAATTAGTTAGGGACTATACACAACATTGGACAAATGAGAGTAATGTTATCTGTGAGAGTCAACATGGATTTGTGAAGGGGTGCTCTTGTTTTAGTAATATGCTAGCCTTTTATAATAAAGTTACAAGAGCAGTAGATGAGGGAAAGGCATATACTGCTATTTTCTTGGATTTAGCGAAGGCATTTGACAGGGTGCGCTATGATAAGCTGATATTTAAGTTGCAGCACATGGGTTTGGATGTCAGGTTGGTCAACTGGATTCAGGATTGGCTGTCCGATAGCTATCAGAGAGTTGTGTATGGTGGGGCAGTTTCAAGGAGGAGGAGGGTTACAAGTGGGGTCCTACAGGGCTCAGTACTGGGACCTATATTGTTTAATCTTTATGTCAATGACATTGTCAGTGGATTGCAGGGGGATATTCAGTTGCTTGCGGATGATGTGAAGCCAGGAAGGGTTATTAGTAATAGTGCAGATGTGGTAGTCCTGCAATATGAATTGAATAAGTTAGACAGATAGGCAAATGAATGGGGATGTCATTTTAATACAGCAAAATGTAAGGTCTTGAGATTTGGGACACATCGATGGGATGCTGCATACTCTATTGGAGGAGCTATACTGGAGGAAGTAGGGGGAAGACAAGAGATCTGGGGTTGATGATTGATAGAAACCTGAAATTCACGGGACATATTGCAAAGGTGGTGAAGGTAACACAGAGGACTGCTGCAATAATGATAAGGATGCTGACCTGCAGAGATAAAAGAGTTATCATTCTGTTGTATAAGACCCTGATCAGACAACACTTGGACTATTGTTCTCAGATTTGGTCCCAAGGATTTGAAGGGGATAAATTAACTGTGGAACGGGTACAAAGGTGGATAACAAAGATGGTTGCAGGACTCTACCATGTTAGTTATGAGGATCGGCTGAGGGAATGTGGACTGCAGAGGTTGGTGGATAGAAGAAGGAGAGGTGATATGATTGAGGTTTTTAAACTGCTGAGAAGTGGTTACAGAGTTGACACTTCTGAGTTCTTTCACTTGGTTGAACAGTGGGAAGGAATGATGACAAGGGGCCATCCCTGGAAGTTACAAAAGGAAACTGTGAGCAAGAGAGTGAGGAATGGTTTCTTGCATGGAGAGTGGTTGAACCGTGGAATGTATTGCCTGATAGAGTGGTGAGAGCGAGAATGGTGAATGAGTTTAAGGAGTGGTATGATAGACTTTGTGTTTCCTAGGAGGGGACCTCCCCACGACGAGTCCTGAGAGGCTTGTGTTTCCTAGGAAGGACCTCCTGTTATGAGTCTTTTTTGACTCCTTGGAGGCCTGCATAATAATAATAATTTGGGAGAAGGCAGGCAACTACTGGTGTGCGTAAGGGTTCTGTGCTTGGACCACTGTGTTTATTTTGTACATAAATACTATAGGAAATAATTTGAAGGGAGATATTCAGTTGTTTGCTAATGATGTCAAATTGGGTAGGGTAACTATTAATCAATGTGATATAGAGAGCTTGCAAGACTGCTTTTGCAAATTACCGACTAATCAGTATTAGGAGTCATTATCAAAGTATTGCAGAAGTTGTTCAAGAGCGAAATACAAGAATGGATAGATGGAAATGGGATATTTTATGGAGAGCAGCATGGTTTTGGGAAGGGTAGATCATGCCTCAGTAACTTGCTCACATTTTAAAATACAGTGAGGGCTGAATTGGATAAGAGTAATGGACATACAGTGATACTGCTTGACTTTGTAAAGGCCTTTGACAGGATACCACACGTAATTCTAATCAGTAAACTGCAGCACATGGGGGTGGAAATAGGGTTGATGAGATGGATAGGAATGTGGTTGATGGAGAGATATCAGAAAGTGGTTTATTCAGGAGTGGAGTCCAAAAGAAGGCCTGTGACTAGTGGTGTGACACAGGGTTCTGTTCTTGGACGACTGCTATTTAATTTGTTGGTTAACAATATAGGAAAGGATCTGAGAGGAACTGTTCAGTTATTTGCTGATGATGCAAAGTTCGGTAGGGCAATAGTGAATACACATGATGTCAAAATTTTGCAGGATGATTTGGATAGACTGGCAGACTGGGCTAAGGATAATGAATGTCAATTTATTCTGGCAAAGTTATGCATTTTTGGGTGAAAAGATTATCAGCAGTATACCACATTGGTGGAACTGTACTCCAGGAAACTGAGGAAGCCAGAGACTTGGGAGTGTTACTGGATAGGGAGTTAAAGTTAAGGAGGCCATAGCAAAAGTGGCTAAATCAGCTCATCAGATCACTTGGTTACTGAAGAGTACTTTGAAGTGCAGAGACAAGCAGGTTATTGTTCCTCTTTATCGAGCCTTGATAAGACCCCATTTTGATTACTGTGCACAGATCTGGGCACCAGGGTTTCTTGGTGATGGGGAGGAGAGAGAGAGAGAGGATCAAGAGGTGAGTGACCAAGATGGTAGATGGTCTATGGAATGAACTTTACAAGAACAGGCTGAAGATTTGTGGGTTACAGAAACTGGTTGATAGGTGGAAAAGGGGTGATATAATTGAGACATTCAAATTACTGAGGGGGTTTTTACAAGATTAATTGAGAGGGAATTTTTCAGAACAGGTGTGGTAGTGGTTGGAGAACTAAGAGCCATCCATGGAAACTAAGCAAGAGTGTAGTTAGCAAGGGTGTTAGAACTAGAATTTTTACTTGGAGAGTGGAATAAGCTGCCAGAGTGTGTTGTGGGTGCCATGACTGTGAATGAACTCAAAACAAAGGATGAAAGATACTGTGCGAATGTTGAATAGTTCTTAATATCATGTTCAGGGCTGCTCTTGATGAGTCTAAGAACTCCTTGGTGTTGCCCATAATAATAATAATAATAATAATATGATTTAAATAGGCTGTACGGGCAAAACATAATGAATGTTAATTTTATGTGGAAAATTGTAAATTTATGCATTTTGGAATAAAAAGATTACAAGCTGTGTACCACACGGAGGAAACTGTACTCCAGGAAAATGTTGAAGCCAGGGATTCAGAAGTAGTAGCAGTAGATAGAGAATTGAACTTCAGAGAGCACGTTGCTAACATTTCCAAGGTAATTTCATGGGATTACTTGGTTATCAAAGAACACACTAACAAGCGAATATAAGGCAGTTATCATTACTCTTTATAAATTCTTGATGCAACCACATCTGGATTACTGTGCTCAGGTCTGGGTTTTTTGGAGATGAGGAAGTTGTGGAGAAGATCCAGAGGCAAGTGACCAAAATGATGAGTGGTCTGTGGAATACTTCCTATGAGGATAGATTGAGGGTTTGTGGGTTGCAAAAGTTGGTTGAGAGACAAAAAAGAGGAGGAATATGATAGAAACATTTAAGTTACTTAAATGTTTAAGTAATAATAATACAAAGCAAATATTTCAGCACTTGGATAGAGGGAACAGGACAAGAGGTCATCTGTAAAAGATGGTTAAGAGTTTGGTTAGCTGGTAAGCAAGGATATGAGGAGTAGATGTTTCACTTGAAGCATAGTGAATGAATGGAATGGATTGCCAGTTCTGTTTTGAGTGCTTTGCCTGTTAATGGTTTCTAGGGGAGATATGATAGATATTTTGTCGATAGTTTGGCTCCCACAATGAGTCTTAGGACACTATGGATGTGCCTGTGCAATAATAATGACACATAAACTGAAGAAGGCCCTTTAGTATCTCTTCACAGTAAGATAATAAATAATATGGATGATAGTAAAAATATCCTCAAGGGCTCACTTTAGTGAGTACGGGCATGGCAAACCCGAGGTACCTGATGCTGGACCATGCCTTACTTCATGTAATATATATCTGTTATATTATTCTGTAGACTGGTCCCTCCTCTTCTTTCTTTGCTTCTTTCTCCTCTCCTTGCTCCTTCCCCCTGATGCTATTAGAGTATTCGAGGGCTAGGGGTGAGTCTTTCCTATCTTGCTAAGTCATTTCGTCTTATGCAGCCACCGAAGGAGGCAAGCTAGCCTCAATAGGTGCCGGTCCCAAGCCCGGATAAATGCGAGGGTTGATGTCAGGAAGGGCATCCGGTCGTAAAACTTCAGTGCCAACTCAAACTATGATTATGAGTCTAAGAGAAAATGATATAAGGGCTAGGGCATACCCCTTAAGCGACGCGCAGCCACATCGCCCTACAGCTGTGAGAAGTGGACGAGGGCTACCGCATCAAGGGCAGGTGCGGTTAAAGAAGCGAGCCCAGCAGGTGGAGAGGATGTTGCGAGTGGGAACACTGAATGTTGGAAGCATGACTGGAAGGGGAAGAGAGGTGGCAGACATGATGAGGAAGAGGAAGTTGGACATTTTATGTGTGCAGGAGACAAGGTGGAAAGGGGGAAAGGCAAAGGAACTGGGAGATGGATATAAATTGTTCTACTCTGGAGCGAATAACGAGGGAAGAAATGGTGTAGGAATTGTGGTGTGTGGCAGAATGAAGGGTGAAGTACTGGACGTGGGTAGAAGGAACGACAGGATCATGCGAATGAAATTGGGTCTTGGAGAAGAGCGGGTGGTCGTATTATGTGTATATGCCCCGCAAGTTGGTTGTACAGCAGAGGAAAAAGATGAGTTCTGGAACGTGTTAGATGAAGAAATGAGGGAATTGGAAGAAAATGAGATGGTGATTGTCGGAGGAGACTTGAACGGGCACATAGGAAGACAGAATAGAGACTGTGAAAGGGTGCATGGTGGCCACGGAGTGGGAATGATGAACCAGGAAGGAGAGAGGGTTGTGGACTTTGCAGTAGCGTTTGATCTGGCAATTGTGAACTCGTTTTTCTTCAAGAGGGAAGAACATTTGATAACATTTAGAAGTGGTAACAACAGCTCACAAATTGACTACATTTTGACTAGAAGAAAACATCTTAAGGTTGTGACAAATTGTAAGGTAATTCCAACAGATCAAGTAGCACAACAACACCGACTGCTGTGCGCAGACTTTAAATTAAGATCGAAGATAAGAACTTCTGGTTGCCATGGGATGAAGACAATTAAGTGGTTTCGCTTAAAAGAAGAGAGTGTGAGGAATCGTTTTAGGGAGAGAGTGTTAGAGAGGATTTCGGATGGACTGGAAAGTGTACAAGATTGGTGGAAACATAATTCAAAAGTAATCCTGAGCTGTGCAATCGAGGTGCTTGGTGAGACATCTGGAAAGATTAGAGAGCAGAAGGAGGGTTGGTGGTGGAATAATGATGTACAAGTGGCAGTGACAGCTAAGAGGAAGGCAAAGCAGAAGTGGGATGAGTCAAGAGTGGAAGAGGACAGAGAGGTGTACAAAGAGAGAAAGCAAGAAGCCAAGAGAGTTGTGGCACAGGCGAAGGCCATGGCATATCAAGATCTGTATGATCAATTAGAAACAAAGGAAGGACAGAGAAAAATTTACCAACTTGCGAAATGTAGAAATAAAGCAGCTAAGGACATCTTACATGTGAGGCAGATCAAAGATGCTGAAGGAAGAGTATTATGGAGGGATGTGGACATAAGACACAGATGGAAAATATACTTTGAGGGACTTCTGAATGAGGAAAATGCAAGGACTCACAGAGGAGATGGGCAGCCTTCTGAGGGGATGGTGCAGAACATCAGTAGAATGGAAGTGACGGAGGCCATGAAGAGGATGAGGAATGGAAAAGCGGTGGGCCCTGACAGAATTCCAGTGGAGGCATGGAAGGCACTGGGGGAAGAGTGAATTGACCTGCTGTGGGACCTGTTCATGAAAGTTTGCCAACAGGAAAATATACCCGAGGAATGGAGGGAGAGTACTCTTGTTCCCATCTACAAGGGTAAAGGGGATGCACAAGACTGTAAAAATTACAGAGGAATAAAGTTGATGTCCCACACAATGAAGATCCTAGAAAGGGTTCTTGATGGTAGATTGAGGGAGGAGGTGGAGATTGCAAAGGAACAATTTGGCTTCATGCCTGGTAGATCAACAACAGATGCTATCTTTGGGTTACGACAGATGATGGAAAAATATCGAGAGAAACAAAGGGAGCTACATCTGGTATTTATTGATCTGGAGAAAGCATACGATAGAGTGCCAAGGCAAGAAGTCTGGAGGTGTCTGAGGGAGAAGAAGGTGCCGGAAAAATATGTCAGGTTGTTGCAGGAAATGTACAGAAATGTGAAGACAAGTGTTCGGACCTGTTTGGGACAGACAGAAAGTTTTCAAGTAACAGTTGGCTTGCATCAAGGGTCAGCATTAAGTCCGTTTCTGTTTAATATTGTGATGGAGGTGGTAACAGAGGAGGTGAGAGAAGCTGCACCTTGGACAATGTTGTATGCAGATGACATCTTGCTGTGTGTAGATACAAGAGAAGAAGCGGAAACTAAACTGGAAAGATGGAGAAAAGTACTGGAAGAGAGAGGTATGAGACTGAGCAGAAGTAAGACAGAGTATATGTGTTGCGCAGTGGGCGGTGGCCAGGAGACAGACCTGGAGCTGGAAGGAAATGTCATCAGGAAGGTGAGAGACTTTAGATACTTAGGTTCGACAGTGGAAGAAGATGGAGGAGGTGAGAAGGAAGTGGGATGCAGGATACAAGCAGGTTGGAGGAACTGGAGGGAGATGGCTGGAGTGTTATGCGATAAGAGGGTGCCGATCAATCTGAAAGGCAAAATTTATAGCACAGTAGTGAGGCCAGCTATGACATATGCTATAGAAACTGTGGCCCTGAGGAAAAATAACATCAGCAGGATGGAAGTAGCAGAGATGAGAATGCTTAGGTAGATGTGTGGTGTGACCAGAAAGGATCATCTGAGAAATGACTATGTCAGGGGAACAGTGAAAGTTACGAACTTAGGAGCGAAAATACAGGAGGCAAGGTTGAGATGGTTTGGTCATGTGATGAGGAGGGAGGACGAATATGTGGGAAGAAGGGTCATGCAGATGGATGTGCAAGGAAGGCGGAAGCGTGGGCGGCCAAAGAAGAGATGGAGGGAGCTGGTAGAAGAGGACTTGAAGATGAAGAACTTGGATGTGGTGACAGCCCAAGACAGGAAGGTGTGGAGGAGACTCATAACAAACAGTGACCCCACTTAAGTGGGAGAAGCTGCAGAAGAAGAAGAAGAAGAAGAGATGATAGTAAAAATACAGTGTTTTTTATTAATTAAAGCATTCCAGTTAACTTGCAAACAAAACTTTTCATCTCAGATCTATAGCGTAGTTCTGAATACAGAATATACCATTTCAGCTTCTGTATATTGACAAGAGACTTTGTTGTAAAGTTAAATAGCAGCATCTTTGAGGGTTTATTTACATATTATTGATGACTCCACTAATCATCAGCACATATTTGTGAAGTCATTCAATAAAAAGGAAGGTAATATATGCTCTTAGTGCATGTGCTTTCTATTGCAATGTAAACATTTTTAAGACAACCTGGTGTGAAGTACAAAATACTGTTTGCAAAGATATAATTTTTAGTGAAGCATACTATATTACTCAACTAAGCTAATAATAATTTTTTATGACTATAATAATAAGAAAACAAAAGATTCATACAGAACATTTTAAAACAATAAGTCGGTTTACCTGCCAGGAAACCCGTATTGAATTAGAAGCTGAAGAAACAGCATGCACTGCTGTTGGTGGACCTTCTGGAACTTTTTTTTAGGAAAAAATAATAAAAATAAATAATATTTTTATAATATGTCAAACAACAACTTGTCATTATATATAACTATAAATTAACTTGTTAGATGGTTTATATGAAACATAAAATATTTCAGGAAGCATATTTACCCAAATAAATCAGTCATATATAAAATCACCATATGGTCAAAAGGTTCATTACCACACCAACAATTATTCACACTATCGTTCACTGACAAAGTGCTCACTAACAACACCACCACCTCTAAACCCATTGCACTCATTTATCACTTACCAAGCAAGAAAACTAGTCCTCCCTCCCTTAAACAAGTATTAGAGGTGTAGGGAGGGACGGGGGGGGGTTACCCATGGTCTTCTTCTTCTTGAGTATTCTGCAATTGAGCAGGTTCTTATTTTAGTAGCAGAAACTTTCCTTTCACTCTCTTCTGTTCTGAGCCTTCTCTTTCAAGGCGGTGTACCTGTCTCCATTCAGCATGTCATCTAGCATCGTTTTCCTTACTCTTCCTCTGAGTCTTTTTCCATCTATTTTCCCTAAGATATCATCTCTGATGATTCCATTCCCTCTCAGAATATGTCCGATCCAGTTTCCCTTACTTCTTTTTATCCTCCTTAACAGACTTCTTTCTTCTTCTACTCTTTTTAAGACCTCTTCATTAGTTATTTTATCTGTCCATTTGATTTTTTCCATCCTTCTCCAACTCCACATCTCAAAGCTTTCCAAATTCTTAATTTCTTCTTTCTTCAATGTCCAAGTTTCAGCTGCATAGAGGATAACACTCCACACATAGCATTTTATTACCCATGGCACCCATTTAAAAATTTAAACAAGTACAATATATTTAAAATTTTCTCCTTCATCTACCTTATAAAATCCTTTATAGCTTTTATGCTTCTATCATACCCCATCTCTCTCTCTCTCTCTCTCTTCCAACTTTTAATCAAATTTTGCTACACATGCCCTTTCTCAACAGTTTTCTCAACAGGAGCATTGCAGTGCTCACCATCTTGCTCACTTGTCTCTGAATTCTTTTTACTTTTTCCTTATTCCCAAGAAATCTCCACAATCAAATCTGTGCACTGCAGACCAGTGCACAGATAATGAAGTTATAATTCCTCTTTATAAAGATGAATTAATACTTCATTCCCCTTTACAGAGGAATTGTAATTTGATTATCCTTACTTGTCAATCTGATTATCAGCCTTCAATTCTACTCTAATTTCTAATTCTACTAAGTGTTAATACAATAATAACTCTTCAATTTTTCCACAATCAATACAAATCCTTAGCTTCATCAATTTCTTGTAATTTAGTTTCACCAATGTAATATAGCATGTATTTTTTTTACATACCAAAGTGCATAAGCTTCATTCAATATCAGCCTATGAAAATCATTTTCTCTCTCTGTTACCTTAATAAATTACTAAACACTATAGTTCAGCCTGATCAGCAAACAGTTGTATATCACTTCCACAATAATTAATGTGTAATGCTGTAATCAAAACCTAAATTCTAGATTTTTGTGCTCCTTGTTACAATAATATTCATGAAAAGTAAGTGTTCCTCAGTCAAAATTAATTTCCTTTCTTTCTAAATGCTATTTCTCTTTTCCAACTTATATTTCAACAATTAAAAATCATCCATGAAATCATCCTTTTATTCACTAAACTAATTTGCCTAAACAGAGCTCCAAATCTCACATGGTATCAATGATGCTCTCTGGTTGGAAAGACAAGTTCACATTCCATTAAGGATGTGAAGAACTTTCATAAGGGCCTTTTCAACTGAAAATAAGTTAGCTGGTATCATATGAAGGTGGAAGGGTTTTCATCCTTCAGAGCAGCTAGAACACATACAATGTGCAGACAAAGTGTTCAACAGACATAAGACTAACCACTCTATCTCCCCCCCCACACACACACACACAAAAAAAAAATTAAGGTTATGAAAGCCACAGATATTTGGCAGATTGTGGGCTGCGAAGGGCTGTAAGTGCCACTGATGAAGATGTCTTTGACAAATAAAAAAACATCTTTGAAAGATGTTTTTTGTCAAAGATTGTTGAAACATCATTGTATCAACGTCCAATAAAAATGTCTTTAACAGAAACAGTGGATATTAAAGATCCAATATTATTTTAAAGCATTTGGATATTTCTATATAATTTATGTTGCCAAAATGAAGCCACATGGCTCTTTCTTTGATAATTATTATTATTGTTTTCCTGACCTCCATGGAGTTACAAAACTTATTGTGGGAGGTTAACACTAGTCAAAACAAAGTCAATCATACCATTTATTAAAATCATCCACAGTCTGAACAATTACCACCCTCTCAGCAATGCATTCCATGCTCCTACCACTCTCCATGCAAAATACTTACTTCTTGCTTTTTTTTCACCTTCTTTTGCAACTTCCAGGGATGGTCTCTGCTCCTTTCTCTAATTCTACTATATGAAAACTCTCCTCAGTGTTAATACGATAATAACTCTTCAACAGCTTAAATGTCTTGATCATATCCCCCTCCTTTGCATTCTGTCCAACAGAATCTGCAATCTGCAAGTCCTCAGTCTCTCCTCATAATCAACATTGTACAGTCCTGATATCATTTTTGTTATCCAACTTTGCACCCTCTACAACATCGTTTCTCAAACTGTCTAATGATACATTACATTATTTTTGATGGTACAATTTTTACACAAAATATTTAAATAAATGTTCAGAAAAATGTATTTTAATATTGTAACGAGTAGACTGTTCCAAGAATTTAGCTTGGTGAATCAAATAAAACGAACAAATGAATTTTATTGCAGTTTTATGTGAATTTTCGGATGCGAAGTCTCATTAGTATGTCATAAGGGTTTTCCATGGAGGTGTCAAATAATAATAATATCATCATCATCAAATTCCTGCCATGTACCCTTAAGGGGTGTACAGGATATGATAGTACTACATGAAAAAATTACATCATTACTAACTTCCTATCTACAATAATAATAATAATAATAATATAATAATAATATTTAATATTTATTTTGAAACAGTATTTTATGGTGGTACATATATTTTTTGATTCTTATTAAGTGGTACAAAATTTAAAAAGTTTGAGAACCCCTGCTCTACAAGGTTACTTCAGCTCCCTCAAATCTCAGTGACCAGATCTGAGCACAGAAATACAGATGTGGTCTGATCAAAGCTTTATAGGATTTGCAAGAGGATTTGAATAAGCTAGATAGATGAGTTAATGAATGGAGATGTCGGTTTAATGCAGCAAAATGTAAGGTCTTGAGGTTTGGGACACATCGATGGGATGCTGCATACTCTAGGAGAGGAAGTAAACTGGAGGAAGTAGGAGAGACAGGAGATCTGGATTTGATGATGGATAGAAACCTGAAATTTAGGGAACATATTGCAAAGCTAGTGAAGGTAACACAGAAGATTGCTGCAATAATGAGAAGAACACTGACTTGCAGAGATAAAATGGTTATCATTCCATTGTATAAGACTCTGATCAGACCCCACTCAGACTATTGTTCTCGGATCTGGTCCCCAGGATTTGAAGTGGATAAATTGTGGAACGGGTACAAAGGCAGATAACAGAGATGGTGCCGGAACTGTACAATGTCAGTTATGAGGATCGGCTGAAGGAGTGTGGACTGCAGAGTTTGGCAGATAGAAGAAGGAGGGGTGATATGATTGAGACTTTTAAACTGTTGAGAGGTGGTTACAGGGTTGACACTGGGGAGTTCCTTCATTTGGTTGAAGAACGGGAAGGAGTCATGACATGGGGGCCATCCCTAGAAGTTATGAAAGAAAATTGTGAGAAAGAGGGTGAGGAGTGGTTTCTTTGCATGGAGGGTGGTTGAACCATGGAATGCATTGTCTGATGGAGTGGTGAGTGTGAGAACAGTCTATGCATTTAAGGAGTGTTATGACAGACTTTGTGTTTCTTAGAAAGGACCTCCCACGATGAGTCTTTTGACTCCATGGAGGCCTGAATAATAATAATAATATTTCTCTCATCTGTCCAATTCTATATATGAGTTGTCACCAATTCCTCTAAAATCTTAACAACTACAAAAGAAATACAAACAGTCCTATAGTTTGATACCTCAATTCTACAACCACCCTTATGAAATAGTACCTTACCCACATTCCACTCTCCAGGAACCTTCCCCCATTGGAAGCTTTTCATTAAACAGCTAAGTTAACCACCAGCTAAGTTAAGCACACTCACTTAAAACACAAAGTGAAATTCCATCTAGTCCATCTGCATTGACATTTAGCATATTCAGTATTTGGAATGCATCCTCTTCATTCACTTCTAACACTTTACCACTCATTATGCAACGTGCAAGGGAACTGGTGATGCATTTGACTAGGCTCTTTAGATCATTTGCAAATAACTGAATATCTCCCTGTGACAATAAGGACTTTAGAAAGAGAGCAACTTAGAAAGAGAGCAAAATAATTCCTTTCCATAAGGGGAGTTCTAAGACTGCAGTAGCAAATTATAGACCAATCAGTATCTCAGGTGTGGTAGTAAATGTACTAGAAAAATTGGTAAAAAAGAGAATTCATGAATGGGTAGATAAAAATATGATACTGTATGAGGGTAAGCATGGCTTTATGAAGGGTTGGTCATGCCTTAGTAATTTACTAACTTTTTTATAATAGAGTAACAGCTGAGTTGGATAAAGAAAATGGCTTCACAATGATTTTGCTGGATTTTGCAAAACAAGGCATTTTGACAGAATACCACATGGAACTCTGTTACGCAAATGAGAACAAATGGGGATGTATATGACAGAGGTTAAGTGGATAAGAGGGTGGCTGCTGGACAGATATCAAAAAGTGGTATATGGAGGGGCAGAATTGAGGTGAAAACAGGTGAGTAGTAGTGTGATACAAGTTCAGTCCTGGGACCATTGATGTTAATTTGTACATAAATGATATAGGAAATTTAACCATTAAACACATCAGCAGTACAAAAATAGAAACAGCCAAGAATATTAACATTTACTTAGAGAACTACAATCAGTACATAATGGCTATTTATAGATCTCATTGTTATATGCCTTATGACTTTACACAAGAACTGGACACTGTACTGCATGACATCGATTATGATAATGTTATCATAATTGTTGACATAAATATTGATCTGCTAAGCAACAGTCATTATTCTCTCGATTTCATACATTTTTTAGCCACGTATGGCTTTGAACATGTAAATGTCGATGAAGGATTTCAATGGCTGTGTTTCATGTATGGATCATGTGTTTGTAAGAACACAAAGTCCGACTAAAGTCAAGACAGCAGTGTTAAAACAGCCAATCACAGATCACTTTCTGATAGCCATAAGAATCCATCTATAGTCAGCATCTACAGACACAAAAGATGTCAATGTTCAGTATCCTAGAATAAACTACAGTGTGCTAAAACATAAATTAAGCCATAACTAACCTGAGAACAAATATAATCTGAAACCAATGTTGACAATGCTTACTGCAAATTTATTAACATAGTAGATACTGAAATACAACACTGTCATACTCCAAGGAAACAGGTGCAAACTAGCGAAGCCATGGGAAATGCAAGACATAAAACAACATATAAAACTCAGAGATAAGATGGATAAAAAACGCACCAAAATATCCTCACAATGAAAACTATGAGAATAGCTTCAGATATTATGGGAACCAAGTAAGTCAAAAATTAAAAGAAGGGAAAAACAAGTATTACTGTAATGAATTTTTGAAATGTGAAGGCAGCCAAAGAACAATGGAAATTTGTAAACAATGTACAGGGCAAAAATATCCAAGAACCAACACTTCCAAGACTTAGTAATGAGGACAGCAATCATATAGATTTAAACAGTGAAAGAATGTTAGCAGACAGATTTAATAATTACGTCATAACTGCCAATGAAAAACTTGTAAATAGTCCTAATAATCTATCTATAAATTGCGGACATAAAAGAAATGAGAGTTCAATGTACTTTTTTTTTTCCTACTTGTGAGAATGAAATCAAAAATATTATAATAAAACTTAAAAACTCTTCTGCTCCAGGCCACGACAGTATTAATGTCAGAATTGTGCAGGAATGCCAGGAATATCTGATAGCTTCTTTGATGACTATCTTCAATCTATCGCTGATGACTAGTGTGTTTCCAACAGAATTTAAGAAAGCTGTTGCAATATCAATATTTAAAAAACTGCACTTAAGAAAAATTTCACCATTCCTTCATCTCAGTTATGTCAACATCAGAAAAGTCTAGCTTGAATCATTCTCACAAATTTATATGATTTTGAATTGCTTTCTAAACAAAAAGGATATGCAACATTAAAATCAAAATGAATATTAGAAACTGATAGCAAATCACAAATTTATCACAGTTCAGAATTTCATGAATTTCTGAAGTGTGATATATACTGCTTGGAAAGAAGTCAACAGACACTCCCATGGGCAAGGTGCATTGCGCCATGTAATGAGTCATGTCAGGGCCACATTTACCATTAGGTGCATGATATGCAAGCTGGGGGCCTCACTCTCTATGGGGCCACATTTCAAAACCTTACTCCTCATAGAGAACAATAAAAAAAAAAAAAAAAACAGCATAGTTATAGTTGGGAGGACTAGTGGTCATCCATGGAAACTGGGCAAGAGTGTGGTTAGCAAGGGTGTTAGAACTAGGTTTTTTACTTGGAGAGTGGTGAATGAGTGGAATAAGTTGCCAGAGTCTGTTGCGGGTGCCATGACTGTCAATGAGTTAAAGGCAAAGTATGATAGATACTGTGTGGATTCTGAGTAGTTGTTCAGGGCCTCCCTCGATGAGTCTAAGGACTCCTTGGAGTTGCCCGTAATAATAATAATAATAGTTGCAAAATAAAATACTTATTTATAAATATTAAATTCATAATATAAAAACTAGAGGCTGCTGAAAAATTTGTGAGGCCTCCCGCTTCCATTTGAAATACATTGTTCTTTCCTTAGAATATAAAGCTAACAGGAACTGCTGTAACAGGAGTAGTGCTGTATTCCATGAAATTGATGTATGTATGTGTACCATTTCTTTGCTGGACGTATATACACGTCCAGTAAACCTGGATAGTTATTATTTTTAGAGACCACAAAAAAAAAAAAGAAAAAAATATATATATAGATAGATAGACTATATAAAGATCAGTGAGTCCAAGCGTAAGCAAATACCTGAACAGTACAACACCAGAGCAACTCATAGTCCACTGGTAGAGTGCAACACAGATGCAACTCATAGTAAGAGTGGAGCAGGCTCCGTTCACTTTTCTTGGTATTTACCCATAATGTGAAACCCAGCTCCTAGGAGCTGTGTTACTCTTTTACATTATGAGAGAAGGTCACTACCCAGATCGGTTTCAACCTTTATTGAGGTCTCATCAGTGAGTAGGTAGACCTAGATATAATACGAGATGGGCTTTTACATTAAGGTAAATATTAAGAATAGTGATCAGAGCTTACTCCATTTTTACCACGAGTTGCCTAGACTTGCACTACCTTGAGGGTCAGTTAGACTCACACTACATGCAGGCGCAAACTTGACTTATTTGTCTGTTTGCTTACTTGGGAAGTGGAGTAAAACCAGGTTTAAAATAGCTTGGTATCTTTAACATATTTAACATATATTATATCCAAGGTAAAAAAACTTTCTACATCTATCTCTCATCCTGAGATTTTTATTTCATAAGGTCAAAGCACTTTTTGGTAACTTGTTTTGGTAAATACTTATAAGCTCTGTATTATTTAACCTTGATAATTCTATGCCTGGTTCCCGCTGATGGGACCTCAATAAAGGTTGAAACCAGTGGGGGGCTATTATGAGTTCGCTCTCTTAAGGTTTTTGCTTTAAGAGAGCAATTTGAGGCTTCGGGGAAAGTGTTTTCTGGCACGGCCCGGTGAGGGGATTTGTTGGTGAATGCTTGTCTTCGGAATATGAACAGTTCTGCTCGGTGGTGGTGGGTGGAAGGCCATCACTGAGTGGAGCCAATGCTGAGATGGATGGTCTTTTGCCCACAATTGAGTGGCCTAGGGATCATCCGAATTTTTAGAGATGGCTTTACTTATTCATGAGGTCCAAACCGGTCTGGGTAGTGGCCCCTTGCCTTTAATGCATAGCATCATACATCTCCACAAGGAAGCTTTGCAGAGATGGGCTTTGCATTAAGGGTAAATATTAAGAATAGTGATCTTATTCCATTTTTACCACGAATTGCCTAGACTTGCACTACCTTGAGGGTCAGTTAGACTCACACTACGTGCAGGTGCAAACTTGACTTATTTGTCTGTTTGCTTACTTGGGAAGTGGAGTAAAACCAGGTTTAAAATAGCTTGGTATCTTTAACATATTTAACATATATCTATACCCAAGGTAAAAAAACTTTCTACACACATATATATATATATATATATGTGATCATAGGCTTTTATAAGAGAGACATCTCTTACAAAAGATCTCATGCAACTGCGTTATCCAGTCATGTTCTTTTTTCAAATAATCCTAATGATGATCAACAAAGCCACTCCGTTTGCTGGGATAGATCAGAAAATATTTTTCGCTGTGATGATGAGTTTGAGAGAAAAATTGTAGAATCAAGGGTAATCCTGCTGAACCCTATCCACTTAAACAACAATTTGAGTTATAACATCCCAGATAGCCATGCTGCAGTTATTCAATATTGGCGTTCACGTGAGCCTGCACGCACACTTGCAATAAACGATGGCACGCCTCTTAGAACAACTTGAAAAAATACGTTTTTTTATGTATCAATTAAGTGTGGCAATTTTTACCTGTAATTTCCAGTTTTTTTTTAGATACTTCAGTGTTAATTACTATTCTTTTCCTTTATGAATACCTGAGGAAGGCTGTTATAAGCCAAAACTAGTTGTATTATTCTCATTAAACTCTTTATAAGTTATAGAATAAAAGCCAAAAGGCTATTTTTCTGGCAACCTTAATAATAATGAAGGGGATACAAATTTGATGTTTATCAGAAAAATAGCCTTTTGGCTTTTATTCTATGTTATAATATACAGGCACACCTTTAAGGCATTCGTATAGTGAAGGTATGTAAGTTCTTTTCACTTAAACCTTGTTATCTTCCAGGTCTACCTACTCACTGATGAGACCTCAAAAAAGGTTGAAACCGGTCTGGGTAGTCACCTCATAATGTAATTATAGTATTACATCCCCTAGGGGCTGTGTTTTTACATTATGAGAAAATATCAAGGATAGTGAGGGAGATTGCTCCACCTTTGGTACGAGTTGCCTTGGTGTTGTACTACCAAGTGGTTACTTACACTTGGATTTGCCGATAGTTTTTCGGTATGAAACTCATAGATCTTAGTCCTAGTTCTTAGAGTTTCGCTTACTGGCAGATAAACATCAAAGGATTTGTATCCCCTTCATTACTTTATAAGTTATCTCGGTTTTTTAAGTCATTAAATCTATGTTTTAAAAAAAAATATATATATATATATATTTTTTTTTTTTTAATGCAAATATATACCAATGTTGTGTTATTTTTAGTTTATTAAAATGAGTTATTATGGAAATATCTACTTTTATTTTCAATAAACTAAAAAAATAAAAATAAAAGCGCATGAATTTGATTAACTGAAATAGACTTGTTCTTTTGGAGCCTTATTATGATGTTGCGCCTAGGGCCTCAAAAAGTATAAATGCGGCCCTGAGTCATGTATTGGTAGCTGGTATAAATTGGAGGAATATGATGCTCCCAATTCAGTGTAAGTGTGTCTGGGTGAAATGACTGTGAGAAGGGAACTGACAGAGTTTGAAAGAAGTGTTGTGATAGGATGCCATGTTGCAAGCCTATCTGTTCAACAAATTGTTGACAAATTTTGCCATTCCAGGTTAACAATCAGTGATACCATAATGAGATACCACATCTACTGCCACCTACAGTAGATGATCCACCGGACTTATTGAATGTAACCATAGGATGCTACAAAGGATAATATGTAAAATCTGTCATTCATCAACATACATTGCATGTGGAGTTCTGGGCATTGACCGGAACGGAATATGAATCTGTTCAAAAATATTCAGAACCGAGACTCACAACATTGGTTTCCATGGTAGGACTGCAATATGTAAGCCCCACATTGCCCAAACCAACATGCAGCATACATATTGTCTTCAATGGTGCAAAGACATGTATAGTGGATGTGGCAGCTTGGTAAGCTGTCACTGTTATTATTATTATTATTAATAACCAGGCCTCCATCGAGTCAAAAGACTCATTGTGGGAGGTCATTTTTAGGAAACAAAGCTTATCATACTACTCCTTGAACCCATTGACAGTTCCCACTCCAACCACTCTCTCAGGCAATGCATTCCAAGTTCAACTACCCTCCACAAAAAAGAAACCACTACTCACCCTCTTGGGCATATCCTCCTTTCGTAACTTCCAGGGATGGCCCATCACTCCATCCCGCTGTTCCACCAAGTGAAAGAACTCTCCGATGTTATGGAGCAACGAATCACACTACACTCTCTACCAATCAGATGGACAGGTGAAGGTATGGCAGATGTCCAGTGGACACCACCTCCAAATTTCATAGCTGGGACTATGGAATTTGGAGGTGGCGGTGTGATGGTATGGTACTTTCGTCTGGTTGGGCCTTGAATAATCTCTGTTTGTGGTATATAAAGAACAATGAACTCTGAGAGATATCTGAACATTCTGGACATGCTTCCTGTTGTGGCATTTCTAAGGAAATGATCATTGGCTCTTTCAGCAAGACAATGCACAAATGTCATAAGGCTGCAGGTGCATGGTTTGTGGAGATGAACGTTACCGCACTTGACTGGGCTTCCACAGAGCCCTGATCTCAACTCTACTAAACATCTGTGGGATGAACTGAAGCCTCCAGTGAGGTCAAGGGATGTATGTCCCAAAACAATCCAGACCCTCATTACATTCGTACAGGAAGAATGGCCCAAATTTCTCACTGATCACTATCGTATGCTTCTTGTTTCTATCTGATCGACACAAAAAAGGCCACGGGACCTATATCATATTAGTGCCTTGCATGAGCAAGAGAAACAGAAGAAAGGAGGAATCTGTTCACATTTTGCTTGAACAGCTGAGGGTTGTAATCTTTGGGAAAGGCAGAGTGTGGGAGACTGTTCCAAAGGACAGAAGTGGATGGGATGAGTTACAAGGCAGAAATTGAATGTCTGTCAGAGAGACTGAAGACGGTGTGAGAGAGGGATTATTTAACTAGATTGCCCTCTTCTGGATAGAATAGAGCAATCTCAGAAAGGATTTTGGTGCTCCACTCTAAATATGGGAGCAATATTCCATGGCTGGGTGGATTTGGGCTTTGTATAGAGTTAGCAACTGTGAAGGTGTGAAGTAGTGTCTTGTGCAAAAAAGTACACCAAGTTTTTTTGGTGGCTGTGGACACTATAGTTAAAATGTGGTTGTGCCAGGAAAGATCAGAGGTGTAGGTCAGTCCAAGTAGAGAATTCTTCTTGTGAGCAATCAGGCAGGACTGCGTTTTTGTGGCATTGACCCACTGGGATATAGCCAGGAGATCTGAGTTCGGATCACTGGTCATGGTAGAGCTTGAGGATTCTAATACTTGAGTATTACAAGTTTGTCAAATGACAAGGGAGAATGGAGTGTATTGTCATTGGCAAAGCTATGGATAGGATTGGAAGTTTAAGAGAGCAGGTTATCTATATATAAGAGAAAGAGAGTGGGTGAAAGAACAGAACCCTCCTAGAGTACTCCCCACATTAATGGGGAAATCTGAGGAGTGCAAACTGTCAACCATAACACGTAGTGAGCGACCAGTGAGTAAGCTGGCAATCCAGTTGCAGAGTAATGAAGGCAGATCATAGGATGGCAGTTTGTTAAGTAGGCCCCTCTGCCAAACCTGATGAAATGCCCTTTGAAATGTTGAGGGAAAATACGTGAGTTTCTCCAAATTTCTCTATGGTTTGAGCCCTTGTTTTCACCACCCAGTCCCCATGGCTGGGTGGTGAAAACAAGAAAACCGGTTGTAGATTGTGAGTGGGGGAATCCATACTGCTGGTATGACTATAGGTGGTTCAAGAGTTGGTCATTGATGACCTTCTCCATAACTTTATAGAGAAAAGAAGTGAGAGCAATTGGATGGTAGTTTGTTGGTTGACTTTTATCACTTTTCTTTGGAATGGGCTGGATGTGCACATGCTTCCATGTTGTAGGGTAGATGCCAGTTGAATAGGATAGATTGAAGAAGCGATACAGGATAGGTGTTAGTTCTGGGAAAAAATTTTTTGACACAATAGGTGGGATACCATCAGGCCCAGATGCCCCTTTTATGTGTTTAGGTTATTGAGGCTTCTTCAGATTTCTTTTTGTTGGAAGACTAGGGCTGACATGAAGAGAGCCATTCTGGGGGTAGTGTGGAGGGAACTTGGCCCAGGTCATCAATGCAGGAATTGAAGAGAAGAGTTATGCCATTAAGTTGACCTTGTCTTTTGGTGAGGTGACCACAGTACCATCCAAATGTGAGAGTAGTGGAAATCTCGGTGGGCAGAAGTTGCACCCAATGGCCTTGGAAAGGGATCAAAAGGATCAACTGCTATTTACAGGAGGTGAGTTTGAAACATTTGTCTCTTTCAAAGTGTGACTTGAACTTGGTGATGATTCTTTTACAACTGTTGCAAGCTCTAGCGTAGGCAGAGTGGACAGCTGGAGTTTTGGTCTTGAGCCATTCGTGGTAAGTAGAAATTTTTTTCTTTTACAGCATTGGCACACTCTTTTAAGAACCAAGGCTTGGATAGTTGCTGAGAATTTGAAGTGGAATAAGGGATGAAAGTCTTCATCCCTTATTCCCTCCAATGAAGCCTGTGAGGATGATTTCTGTAATTTAGTCTGAGCAGGTGTTTGGATCAGAAGAACTGAAGCAGTAGTCAGACCATGAGAAGAAGGAATAGAAGTCATGGAGGTCCTTCCAGTTGGCACCCTTGTAGTGCCCAAGAACACAAGACTGTGAACTGGTGGGTGAAGGTTGGTCTGTGGTAAAAGAGACTTGTATGAGGTTGTGGTTTGAGTTGCTAAGAGGAGAACCGACAACCACAGTATACCTGGAAGGGGAGCTTGTTAGGAAGAGGTCAAGTATGTTGTCAAATTGGAGGGGTTGTAAGGTGTTCTGGTAGGAAGATTGATTATCTGAGTTAGGTCACTGCTGATGCAAACACCTCAGCATCCCTGCCTACTTGGTCTGTGAAACTGGAGAAGGGAAGCTAATGTGAGTTGTGGACATTGAAGATACCAAGAATGATGACCTCACTATTGGGGTATTTCAATTGCAGAAAGTTGAGCTTTAGAGAGATATAGTTGAAGTTATTGATGGAGTTTGGAGAGCAATAGAGAGAGTATATGAAAAGGGCAGGTTGGTTTGGTTTTCCATAGACTCATTTCGATTACTTTTTTATGTTGGCTTAAAAGTAGATTAATATTCTCCATGTTGGGTGACTGGCCTGGTGATGGATAGTCCAGTGGGTCCGCTAACTTAAGGTGAATTCATTTAACTACCTAGGATGTATGATTACATATCAATATGAAAAAGGTATAAACCTAAAAATTATTAAATATTTAAAAATAACAGCCATAATTAACTCTATTTAAACCTAACCTAGTTCAAAAACAAACCAGACTAAAAGTATACAATATGTTAGCCCTACCAGTCCTATTGTATGGAAGTGAAATATGGACAATAAAACAAAAAGACAAAGATTAATAATAGCTATAATGAAATTTATGAGAAAAACTGCAAAGTATACTCTATTCGATCACAAGAAAAATGAAGAAATTATGAAAGAATTAAACCAGGAATCAGTAGTAGAAAAAATTAAAAATATAAACATAAATGGATGGAACACGTTGAAAGAATGAAATCAAAAAGATTGCCAAAACAAGACTTAAATTACAAACTATTAGGAAAAAGAAAACCAGGATGTCCTCTTAAGAGATTCAATGATGACTTAAGAGATTCTAAGCCTAAATCCTTGTTAAGCATGATGATGATGAGGTAGAGAAATTTTTGGTAGAGACAAAGCAGATCAAACAGTGGGGATTCAAGGATGTGCAGCTTGTGGAAAATATGCTCTGTAGGATTGCTGCAGTCATCACGGTGAAAGTAGATCCTTCATCTTGTTAAGGTGGGTGCTATGGCTGTTTGCTCTTCACACTATGGTGTCTATTGACTTTTCTGAGCAGTGTATATTCATATATTCACTTAGAGTGTGGCCATGAAAAACTGTTCTTGGCAACATTTGTTCTTAGCTCAAAAGAGAGGAGTTCAAATCCTACCTAGATTGTGAAGAACTTTTATATACTTTTTAAGTGAAGTTAGTTAAAACTTCACTTAATCGAATTAACCCCGTCCAATGATGAAGTGCATTCATACAAAACTGAGTAATATTTAAAATCACACATCCTTTCTTTTATGAAATATCTGTTCCATTTCAAATTCACTCAATGTTTTGTATAACTTGGCATAAATACACTTTCTTTAATGATAAAAATAAAAAAAAAAAAATTAAAAAAAAAACTATTTTCATGATACTGACAGTGCAATATCATGAAAACAGTTTGGTTTGAATGACGACTAAAGTAACTAAAGCTATGAGGCTACTGTATTATGTCTGTTAACTGCTTACATCCTGACCAGTATGCCTGTTTTGCACAACGCAACACCCAATTTTCTGGGGAAAAAAAACAAACATCCATTTGTATATGAGATGGACTCACTCACTTTCAGTTCAAAAAGCCCTTATAAAAGTTTTTCACATCCTAGACAGAATTCAAACCAGATCTTTCCAACCCAAAGGACAAATGTCACAATGTCCTCAAAACTGCACTATAATTGTAGCTCTGAAACAAGGTGCTTTTATAAAAGCTAATATTGGAAATAATTTTTTTACAATAAGTAAATTTCTTGTAGGTCTTTCAAGCTTTCAATTTCAAAGATAGAAGAAGGTGCAAATAACATTAAGAAGGCCACAATAACCTCGTTCAAGTTGCTGATTAAGGTTCAGATAGTTTCTATCAATAACCAGAAAGAAAGAATGAAGTTTGTTTTCTTTCTTTCAATTCTTATTAATATAATTTACATGTTTTAAACTGCCAATATTTAACTATTCAAATATCCATTTGGATGAAATATCAATGCTATTAAAATTTTAATGGACACTCAGTATCCATGTTTTGATGGACGTAAATATACATCACTGCCAGTTGGGTGGTTAAAATACAAAAGTTTTTTTAAAGAAATCATGCATCAAATTTGCAAGCAACACCACAAACAACATGAAATAACATGAAACATTTCCTTTGAAATACATATTATAATGAAATGCAAAGAATAATACTGATGCAAGATTACTTTCACAGGAGGAAGGGGGGGGGGTCGAGGATCACTGGGCTATGAATGATATCTCAGTGTTACACCCTATATTATTCTTAGCCATCTAGCCCATTTTGATCATTTTAAGAGTTTGTAAACCAACAAAAGGCCTTGATTATCCACACCTAGACTGTGACCCTGAGTATGGAAAACTGTTTAAAATAGTAAATGTTTCAAGAAACCATAATAGTAAAAAGAATTATACAGATACTAATGCTGATAAGAAAATGTCACTGATAAGCAAGTAAATTTTATTAATTTTTACCTTCTTCTCCTGTGGTGATATGTATCACTTGGCTTGGTTCACTCCAGCCCAGAGTATTTTCTGCCATAATTCTAACATGATAGCTTGTCACTGGTTTCAATCCTTGAAGTGAAGCCACAGTTTCTCTTCCTGATACTGTGGATGATGAAACCTTTTGATTGCCATCACTCCAGCTATCTGCATTATAAAAAGGAATTTGTGACAACTAATGCTTTAACTAGAAAAATGCAATATAAATACCATATAAATACTACAGCACAGATGTCTAATAATTTGTGTAGAAAAAAACCTTTCTCTAGATTTGTACACGAGAGAAAAGTAATAGGAAACTATAAGTGCGATATTATACTTTGGCAAGACATTATTTTCTTCTTTTAATGCTTTACTCAAGCATAAGAAAACCTACTTGTAAAAGGCTGTTGACTTCACATCAATAGCCTCAGAATTTCATAATGTAAAACAGACTCCCTTTCAGAGATGTCATGGAGATATTTCATGCACAAGCTTTGTTTACTTTTGTTTCGGTAAAGGATTAAAACAAGAGTACAATTTCTTGTTAAGTATAATATACTTTGTAACTAAGTGAAAAAACTTTCTATAATTAAAAATATGATATGTTTGTGTCAGCAAAGGTTGGAAGTGAATGTCAGACTAAGAAAGTAAATGTGATCTCTGAAGAGATCTGGGTACTATTAAATGCGAGAAAAGGTGATATGAGATTTCATTAGTATTTACTGCTCGTTCATTGAATTCATTTTGTGTGATTCAATAGATATTTAGTTCTATTCCTAAATATTTCAACTTACTAGTTTTGATTTCTAATTTACAACTTATTAAATATCTCAGCATTTTTTTTTTTTATGTTGGGCCCCATACACAAGAAGTTGGCTGATCAACCCATAGTACATTAGTACTATATATGGGTAATGGGTTGGGAAAGAGAAGCTTGTTTACGTTTGATTTAAAAGCCTGTATATTGTATACCTTGGGGAAATACACCAGGGGAAAGACTGTTCCACAGTATAGCAGTAGCAGGGATGACAGAAGAAGAAAAGAAACTTGTTCTGTGGGTTTCAAGGTGTGCTGTGAAAGAGGCAGCAGCTGTATATGTTCCAATGGGCTTAGTACAGAGTGGGGGAATTATTGATGCTGTTTCAGATGAACATTTCCCATGGAAATATTTATAGAATATACAAATTACAGAGACTAAATGTCTATGTGAAAGTGAGGGGAACGAGTTGGTAAGAGATGGGTCATTTATTAGTTTAATTGCTCTCCTCTGTATTGAGTCAAGCATTTTGAGGAGCTTTTAGAAGCCCCACTCTGTATGTGAGAACAGTATTCGATAGCTAGGCTGATTTGTGATTTGTATAAAGTTAACACTGTTTAGAGATGAAGTGACGTCTTGAACAAAAGAAAAATGCTAGTTTTTTGGAAGCTGAGGATGCAATGGTTGTAATGTATTTATGCCAGGAGAGGCCTGATGTCAGAGTAATTCCGAGAAGAAAATCTCATCTAGTCTGGGAATTCGAGTGTTATCAAAAATAATACTGGAGGAAAATGCAAAAATTTTAGTTGCTTTTTTTTTCCTGTTGATATTTTAAGATTTTTCTTTTCTGCTGCATTAAAGAATGCATTTAATAATCTTTGTAAATCATCTTCATTTTCTGCTAGTAAAATATCATCAGCATATCCGATTATTATTATTTTTTTCGTTTTTAATTTGTAGCCCACACTTCCCATTTTGTTTACTTTTTATTTTATCTTTCATTAATGTAAATAAGACAAGCTTTAATGAGTTGCCTCATTTAATTCCTTTGGTAATTATTTTAATGACTTATTGTACCTGTTCTGTATTTCTTATATATTATTAAATGTACATACTCTTCAGTAATTCTGAGAAATATGATTTAGTATTTTTCTGATTTTTTGTGTGATTATTGTCTTTTAATTTTTCTACCAAATACTTTACATAAATATATTGATTTCTCTGTTATTCGATTTAATATAAATATCGCATCAACTATTCTATTTTTTTTTTTTTTCTTTCAGCAAATGAGAAAAGCCTTGCTACTCATTGGGTAATTCAATCATATTATTTATTACTAAAAGAAAGACACTAAGGCTTCATTCTTGCCATGTAAAATTACATAGGCAAAATGGATACTAGATTCAACATTATTTAAAAGTCGAATGTTTGTAGAAACTATTAAATTTTCGTAAGTTGATCTGAGAGCTTACGAGAATACAATCCACAGCATCCCCCGAGTCGCTCAAAGAGGTTCAAAAAAAAAGCAATGTATCGTATTAGTGTGTTGCGCTGCTGTAACATGTCTGGAAGTAACAAACAGAAGCTATTGGTTAATGGAAAAAGAACCAAGTCTCAATGCTTTAAAGGTCTTAGAATGGATAGTTTGCTAGTTCTGTATTATGCCAACAAGAATGCATGGATGACTTCTGTTATTTTTCAGGAATGGCTAATGAGTTCTGATGCAGAACTGCAACAAAATTCAAGAAAAATTCTTCTGCTTCTGGACAACTGTGCAGAAATCAGTGCAAAGGTTATTGTTTTACAGGCAGTACAATTTGTTGCGGATGGCTGGTGAGAAATAAGCAGCAAACAATTCAAAACTGCTTTGCTCATTGTGGTTTTAACAATTCAGACCAGGAAATGCTAGACATGACTGATAATGAAAATGTAATCATTTTGGAACCACAGCATGTCAGAAACTATGAAGAATTTTTATGCATTGACAATAGCCTTCAATATTACAATGAAAATTGTGAGGATACAATTGAGGAAAGTAATGAGGATGACACACCTAAACATGAAGCAAGTGACTAACCAGGAAGCCAGGAAATTTATTGCTGAATTACGATACTACTTTATGCAAGAAGGCAATGAAAGCAGTCCTTTATCTGAATTAGATACCGGAACTAGATATCTAGAAAGGGAACGTGTCAGGGTACACTCGATAAATTTCTCCAAAATAACTGTTAGGGAAAATATGCTTTGATAGATGCCTATGTATAATTAACTCTTTAGGAATACTGACATCTCGTTTTTTTAAATAAAAGCATGGTTAACAGTATACTAAAAGTTTGTCTATTTTTAAACAATTTTAACTTTTTGTGATATTTTAGCTTTTCCCATAAAATTTCACATAATTGGGGCCGTCGCTTAATTGGGACAAAGTGTTCTTGTCCCGATGTGTCCCAGATTAACTAGAATCCACTGTATTTCATTCTATTCACCTCTACCTCACAACAACATACTGCCTCAAAACCACTGCCACAATTTCCCTCTTGCATCTCTACCTTGTATGGACATCACTCTTTTTCTACTGTATCATCAATCTCCACCTCCCATTTTACCCTTTCTATCTTCATGACAGAAAGGTAAAAAGCCAGGTTTGTCCCCTTACCTTCACAAAATACCTCATATCCTTCCATCTCTATTCCTGTCAGGATGCCATTCTCATCCAACATGTCTCACTCATTCCAACAATTTTGGGTGAACAAACTCAATCAACACAACCATTTCATTCCCTTCTTTCTGCTACTTCTAGCATTCATAAAGAAACATAACAGTTCATTCCTAGATCTATAACAAGTTTTACTGACACTACTTATTAGATATGACTTCTTCATACTTTCTTTGAGCCATTTCTTTTTCTTCTTATTCATCCCAGAACCTTCTTCAAATCTAACTGCTTTCCCTAGATCCCAGGTCATCATCTTACCTTTCTGTCTACAAATGCATTCACATTCTCTTGGAGCATCAGCCTTTCTCACAATGTGTTCCCCTATTTACCCTGAGTCTCTCTGTTTCCCTGTTTGTCTTGCATTGTTCTCTCATTCCCTAAACTCATGCTACTCACACCTTCATTCATATGCACCACTTCAATCTCTCCTTCCTTATTTTCCTGCTTGTACTCATTACTCTCCCTTCCAGCAGCAGTATCTCCAAATGACTCACACTGAAACCATTCAAATACAGTCAATGACTTTTATATAGTTCAATTCATCCTTCAAACTCATTCCGCACATTAATAAACTGCACATCTTTCTCCTCACACATTTCTACCAACATATCATTCATAATTCTTATTCTCCACCTCATTTCATCACTATCATACCTGGGCAACATACTAACTACCTTTTCTATCACACTATTATTTTTTATTCTTCTCAACAAGTTCCTGGTGATATTCAATGTTACATTTTTCTTGTTCCCAGTCAAATCATTTTTCTCTATTACCACTATCAACTGTTTTGCTCATATTTAACACCTCAACCACTGCATTGATTTTACCTCCAGAGAAAAACCTTGTGCATCTTCTTGTTTACCACACCTCTAATGATCAAATCCCCATACAAAACCTTGAGTGTTTCGTTACCTCTTTCATAATGGCAGCATTAGTTTTTGTTTTTTTCACTCTTCCATTAATATCTACGATTCTCTAATTTCACTCTACATCCATTTGATCTCTTGCCTCATCTTGAATAATTTTTTCACTATAATTCACTCTCTCTATTTTATTACCAGTAACACATGCTTGTTTGCCATCAACGTCAATTGCCACCTTACTGTTAATTGCACTCCGTTTTTCAACTTCTGCTACATTCATATCGCTTTGGCAATTCTTACTGCCATTGATACACTTTTTAAAAACTTTTTTACTACTATTTCGCTCTCTTTTACAGTGGAAAGTGATATTATCAGATAAGCACTCATCCTTCTCGTGGCATCCTCGCTATTAAAGCCTCCTGTTATTAAATATATTACCACCTATCATATTCATAAGTCCATATTCATATCACACTTTACAAACACCCTCCTTCCACCTGCCTTAAATATCCATAATTAATCGACATAATCTAACAAATACATATCACATCCCTCACATTTCACGCAACAACTAAAATCAAACTCTTGTAAAGACAAAGCTGTCACCATATTTCCTTCACCAGTTACTATATTCTGCTCTAAGTTTAATGATTTTGTAAACAAACAAATCCACACACTACAAACACTGCAAGTTCACAACTTCTACTGCTACACATAAACCCACACTTATTTACAATTAATTAGTCAAGAAAAACTTATTTGAACCAGGAGCTTTCTTCACACAAACCTTCCTGTGAAACACCACCTGGCAAATATATCAAATCAATCTCTCTCTCTCTCTCTCTTCTTCCTTCATTTCATGTATCTCTGCTCTATGGAACAGTCTTCACCATATTTTTTCTTTTTTTTTTTTTCAATGAATACAAACCATGGCCTTGTCAAGACACTTGATAATAGATTTCTTTTTTTTTTTTTTGAACCACTTTTCCACACATGGAGCTATTGTGTTATGCAGGATGTGGTTCAAAAGTTTTTTATACAATATAAAACAACAATTAATAAATACATCATGCTAATTTTAGGTTAAACTTCAAAGAAGACACCACTCTTCCTTGACTGATGCACTTGTTTGTGCATTCAGACAATTTGCTGATGCTATCTAGGAATGCCTTTTTAGGTTGCTCTTCAGCTCCCTTGTAACTGTACTCTGAATCTCATTTAATGTTTGGAAATGATGAACGAAATGAAATGATTAATGAAAATTTTAATTTTGAGAAAAGAAAATAATCAGCTGGAGCAAGGTTAGGCAAGAAGGGCTGGTTGTGAAGGACAGTGACTTTCTTGCTTGCCAAAAATTGTTTCACAACTGCAGTGTTGTGTGAAGGTGTGCTGTAATGAAGCAGGAAACAATCATTGAATTGGTAAAATGCTGGTGTTGCTGAATTCATTCTTTCTAGTCAACAATGCAAAACTTATAAAAATTCTGCATTGATCTTTTAACCATTAGAGACAAACTCAGAATGAAAAAGATGATGAGAATCGTTTTCAACTGAGATTTCTAAAAATAGAGCTTCTTGGATTTTGGTGATTTTTTCCACACCCATTATGCACTCTGCCGCTTCAATGCAGGATCACATGCAAAACACCAAGTTTTATCACTATTAACAATTTTGTTCCAAAAAAGATCCATCTTCTTCTAATATTCTTAAAAGTCTATGACACAAAACAGCTCGATCCTCTTTGCTCTTCCAATGCGTCAGTAACAACACATAAAAATATCGCTCACAAAATGCATGTTAGATCAACAAGCTGAACACAAGCTAATGAAACTTGGTTACATGATAATCAAAGTTTCTCTACAAGTATTTCTGTCAGCCAACAGATGATATGCATAATGCTCATGTTAATATTAGTCTCAAAACTTTTCAGCCACATCTTGTAGGTCTTGTAACCTCTTGTGTGTGTGTTTTTTTTTTTAAATAAAAATATATTCTCACCTTACTCTTAATATATTAGATCAGTGGCCCATCATAATTAAACCGCAATCTATAAACCTGACTAATGGTTTGACAGGATTGTTCATCCTATCTAAGTGGTCTTGCTACATATATATCTGTTGTATGCAAATACAGTAGGTCCCCCCCCCCATATCCGTGGTTCGAAAAAAGCACGTGAAACAGTCGAGCACCACACCGGTTGAAACATGCATAAGAGCAATTTGAAAACTTGTCAAAACACACTTCTTTTGCTGGGCATGTAGACTTAAATGTGCATGTTTGTTCATATTTAGTTTTACTTGAATTGTCAAAGAAAGCAGTAAATTGTCTGTCATTGCAATTAAAAATTGCATTTAAATTCAAGCAAATAAATTGTGAAAATTTTAAAAATGGCTTCAAAACCGAAGAGAAGATGTGAAGCGCTCAGTATTAGTGAAAAATCAGATTATCAATATGATTGAAGTAGAAAAAAATTCGATTGCAACAGCTGCCAAGATCTATAATAAAAATGAATCTTCGATACATGAAGTGTTGAAGAATAAGAAAAAATTCATGCCAGTCTTTCCATTGCACCCAAATCTGCAAAAGTTACAGGTGCAGTGCGTGATAAGCCATTACTCAAGGTAGAGAAAGCTTTGAATTTGAAGACATGACAAGAAAAAGGATTCCTATTGACGGTAACACGTTACCACAAAAGCATTGATCCTATATGAAGACATGTGGTCACAAGACGAAACAGAAGAAGAAGAAAAGTCATTTACAGCAAGCAAGGGCTGGTTGCATAGATTTAAAACTAGGTTTAATCTAAAAAACATAAAAATTATGGGAGAATCTGCATCAGCTGATGAGAAAGCTGGTGTCAACCCAACTCTGCAATCCTCACATAATCTATCCTCATCTGGAGCATTGCACAGACATGTTTTAGAAACAAGTGACAAGCTTGGTCACTTGTCTCTAAATCCTCTTCACCACCTTCTAACACCCAGGTGACCAAATATGTATCACATATTTGGTCACCTGGGTGTCTTGGTCACCAGCTGAATCACAGCCTTAAAAAGAGGGGATAATAACTTCCCCTTTACTTGTCATGTGTCCTACAACATGCAAGTAATCCTTTGAACTATTTTTCCAACTTTTCTTTGAACAATTTTTCCAACTTCAAACTTATAACTGCAAAGAGAACTTCAAATCTCTATTCACCATCATTCTGAGATCCCTAGCTTCATCAATTTTGTGTAATCAATCCCATCAATATGATACAAAGTGTGTAATCTTTTCATTCCAAAATGTATTATCATACATGTTGCAAAATTAAATTGAAAAATAATGTCCTTTGACAACACTGCAAATTTATTTAAATTATTCTACATCACCTTTATCAAATAATGTCCTCCCCAGTTTTCCATTGCACACAAACAGCTGAATATCTCCCCTTAAATCTTTACCTATATCATTAATATACACATTAAAGAGCAGTGGCCCTAGTATGAATCCCCAAAGCATTCCATTAGTCACCCTCATTCTTGTTTACACAAGAATGAGGGTGACATACCATACACCAACCTCTAAATCAGGGTTTCTCAAACTGTGTTCTGCGGAAGGTGAATAGGTGTTCTACTAGAAGTTCTGGAATTTGTCATTTTAGTTTTCCAAGCAGGGAGCGGAATTAGCTGTGTTCTCCTACCAGGATCTTGGTTGACTAGCCATCAGTCATGCTTGTAGCATGTTGAGCACAGTTAAGTCTGGGATGGATTTCCGTGGTGGACTGGCAATCTACGACACGGTCAAAAACCCTGATGGAACTGATATAGATGGCAGTGCCAATATTTCAATGAAGTCTGGAGGGCCATACCCAGGAAGTCTTAGTATCATGCCTCCACGTGGATCCCCCGGGAAACATGGTGTCGTAATGAGCCATGGCAAAGTTGATACTAAGCAAAGAGCTGGCAGAAGGCTATAACATGCATCTCCCAAGACGTTATGTGGCCAGCGTGGGAGATGTTAGCACTGCAATGACATCTGCTGTTTCACCATTGGCGGAAGAATTCATATATCAACAGCAATGATTCTGAATACAGATCAATGGCTGACAGAGTGAGCTAAGTTAGCTGGCTTTAGCTGGCTATTGCAGACGTGGAAGAGATCGAGGCCTCACCACATTACTATCCTCTATTCTACAGTCGACCATGGAGAAATGGAAATATTTTACAAGCTATGCTTTGGAAGTTGGAACCTCTGTAAATAGTTACAAGAAAGAAGACACTGAAACTGTGATTAAATCGAGCACTGCAAGTGCACTCCATGATGATGTCAACTTAAATCCAAAAGGAAAGTTGGCATCTGATATTCCTCGTTTGAAAATAAGAAACAGAGTCTTGAAAATTGGAACTCGGAACGTGAGAACATTATATAAACTAGGGAATTTTGACAACCTTATACAGGAAATAAAAAGACTTAAAGTTGATGTGATGGGAATTAGTGAAACAAGATGGCTTTACATTTGAATATTCTGGTGGAGAGAAGCATGAATATGGAGTGGGTTTCATGATTAAGAAAGATATCTTTAAATGTGTAATGGGGCTGTGGCCCATAAACGAAAGAATAATACTTATTAAATTAGCCGCAAAGCCTTTTAACATCATAATTATCCAGATTTATGCCCCTATGATGACTCACAATGATGAAATAGAAGAGTTTTATAATAACTTAAAAAAATCTATAGAATATGTAAAATCAAATGAGATACTCATAGTGATGGGTGAGTTGAATGCAAAGGTTGGAGAAGGGGAAGAAAATCCAGTTGTTGGAAAATTTGGACTAGGCGACAGAAATGAAAGAGGTGAGAGATTGATACAATTCTACATTCAAAACGACCTACATATAATGAATACTTTCTTTCAACATCCAAAGCGCAGACTGTATACTTGGACAAACCCAGATAACTCTATAAGAAACCAAATAGATTTTATAATGATAAATAATAGATACAAAAATAATATAACCAACATAAAAAAATACCCAGGTGCTGATATAGGTTCAGACCATAACTCTGTTGTGTCCACATTAAAAATTAAACTAAAAAACATTTCTAAAAACAATCATACTGAAAGACTTGACTTCACAGCTCTGAATATATCTGACAACATAATGGTGTTTAACTCAGAAATTAGGAAGAAATTAGAAGAAATTAGGATATAAAACAGAAGACAATATACTTTGTAACACAGAAGAAATTGAAAACAGGTAGTCAAATTTTAGAAGTGCAATATATAAGACAGCTAACGAGGTTATCCCAAAAATTAAATACAATAAGAAAAATCACTGGATGACTGAATCAATACTAGAACTTATGAATGAAAGACGGAAAAACAAAAGTACACAACAGTATAGTAAAATTATAAAAAATGAATGCAGGAAGACTAAAGACAAGTGGCTAAATGAAAAATGTAAAGAAATAGAGGAACTGGACAAAAGTACACAACAGTATAGTAAAATTATAAAAAATGAATGCAGGAAGACTAAAGACAAGTGGCTAAATGAAAAATGTAAATAAATAGAGGAACTGGACAAGAAACACAATAGTAAAGAAATGCATAAATCAATCCAAGCACTGACAAATAAAAAGAAAATTTGCAACCATAATCCTTGTATAAAAGATCAAAATGGAAAAATGCTACTAGAGACACAAGATATCATAAAAAGATCTGTTTGACTCTGATCGCACAGCCGCACCAGATATACAAAATATGGATGTTGAACCAATTACATAAGAAGAAATAGAATACGCTCTAAGTCAAATGAAAAGAGGTAAAACACCAGGCCTTGATCAGATCCCTATTGAATTGTTAAAGAAAGTAAATAAAAACACACTGAATGACCTAAAGGTTATTTTTAATAACATCTATGATACAGGATACATCCCTGATAATCTAAGGAAATCCATCTTTGTTATTATTCCCAAAATTCCAAGAACTTTTGAATGTAAAGAATATAGACTAATAAGTTTAACAAGCCATGTTACAAAATTACTAGAAAGAATAAAAGGCAGTTTGTCAGTAGAAATAGATGACACTCAATCAGGTTTTCAAAAAGACAAAGATACAAAAGAAGGAATCTTCAATTTGAAAACATTATGTGAAAGAAGCCTTGACCAGAAAAGCATATATCTTTGTTTTATTGATTACACCAAAGCATTTGATTCAATAGATCACAAGAAATTAATACATATCCTACAGAATAATGGGTTAAAAGGAAAAGATCTGCATATAATTACAAATATATACTGGAATCAAATGGCCTCAATAAGACATAAAAATGCATATTCTGACAACTTTGAAATCAAAAAAGGAATAAGGCAAGGATGTGTCTTATCACCCTTACTGTACAATATATATAGTGAGCAAGTTTTTAAAAATATTTCAGAACTGAAGGGTGTGAAAGTCGGAGGTAACTTCAGGTATGCAGATGACACAGTTCTTATAGCTGAATCTGAAGATGATCTTCAAAACTTAATCATAGAAATTGACAACAGAAGCTTAGACATGGAACTAATTATTAACCTAAAGAAAACAAAGTGCAAGATTATATCAAAAGAACCAATAAATAAGAAACTGAACATAACTGTTAACAAAAAGAAAATTGAACAGGTTCAGTGTTTTATATATTTGGGACAAATGTTTACAGACAGAGGAAATTCCCTTAAAGAAATAAAAAGAAGAACAGAGGTAGCAAGAAAAGCCTTTATTGATATGAAAACTGTTCTAACATCCAGAGACATTAATATAGACACAAGAAGAAGATTAATAAAATGCTATATCTGGTCAAGCCTTCTCTACAACAGTGAAACTTGGACTCTAAATAAAGAAGCAGAGAAAAAATTAGAAGCTTTCGAAATGTGGACCATCAGAAGAATGCTGAAAATACCATGGACAGAGAAAATGAAAAACGAAGATGTTTTAAAGAAAGCAAAAATGAAAAGAACATTAATGAAAATAATTAAAGAGTGAAAACTTAAATATTTTGGACATCTAACTAGACAAGAAGTCATTCAGAAATTAAAATTAGAAGGGAAACTGGATGGAAAAAGAGAGAGAGAGAGGTAGACCCAGGAGAATGTGGTTTGAAGACATTAAGGACTGGACTGGCTTGAATTACCATAAATGTTCCAGAGCAGAAAAAGAAAGAAAAAGGTTCCGTGACACGGATGCCAACCTCCTTCTAGGTGATGACACTTGAAGAAGAAGGAGCATTTTTCATGAATAAATATTTTATAGTAAAAACATTCTGAGGAGAATAATATTCATGAATATGTCGAAAAGCTCAGACCCAAAGATAATAACATCTGTGTATCGTTAATTTTCACACATCGAAAACTTTCAACATTTGCAAGCAATTATAACAATGGGCGGCATATCCTGTTTTCAAAACTGAAGGAAATGACATCTGTAGCAAATGTCAGTGACCAAGCGGCATATTTTTAAACATGGAAATATTCATGAATTATCATTAGTTTTCACACATCGAAATCTTTCAACAATCGGGAAAGCGAATGCTGCTGTTTATGACCGATCATAAAAATTGCCTGCAAGCCGATTACAACAATGGGGCGGCGTGTTCTCAAAACTGAACGAAATAACATCTGCGTTGCAAATGTCGGTGACCAATCAGCAAGGAAGTATAAAGAAAATTTTTCCACTGAAATTGAAGATCAAGATAGTCTGTATCTAGTTCTTAGATCTAATAATACTGAATACTTTCTTCGCAAGTTCGTATTGCAGTGTGTAAGTGCTTGTTCTGAAACCAGAGTGCTGTGATTTTTTTAAAAGTAATAGGAATACACAGTTAAAATATAATATGAATAAGAGACAAGGGACTTTGTTTAATTTTGGTATTAAGAAATTTCTTATTGAAGGTGTTTGTGATGGAACAGATAGTGAGTCATCCACCTCAAGCCTACAAAGATCTCCAGGATGTACAAAAGGAGGGAAAACTACCAGCACACAGGAGAAAAAGTCTGCAAGTACTTATAATAATATTATAAATATATTTGGTGATCAGAATGGGATATGTCAATGAAAATCAGCACAAATTGATTTGTTGATCTTTGCTACAAGATTTCATTAGTCAAGTGAATGATAACTAATTTAAATGTAATTTATATTTGTCAACATGCCACGCCATATACATAAGTGTACTAATACTCTTTATGATTATGCCATAATTAATTATTAATACTTATGTTAATGTAGGAACTTTAAAAATTTTTGGAAAGGTATTTACGAGTAAATTTGTTGGGACTGGGCCCTCAGGAAAAAAAAAATCAGCTAACGCCTTTTTATTCCCGTATATAGGGAATAGGCGAGGTGGCTTTTAATAAAAGAATTCTTCTTACTCTTTTAACTAATTTTATAATTAATATCTGATTTATTTCGAACTGTTTAATTTTTGTTATTACTGAACACTTTATCAAATCATTCTTATTACAATTGCTTTTACATTATTTGATACGGTTTAGTACTTTTCTTACAAGTATTGTTGCAATTCATATTTACTTTTGTGTGTTGCGGTCTTTTTTTACTATTTTGCATTATTCATTTACTTTTATATTATTCGACATTTCTTATTTATAATCTTATTGTTTTTCATACTAAAGTTACCTTTACAACACAATTCTATTTGTTTTTATTATAGCTCTGACAAATATTGGAATTTGAATATTATTAAAAAAATACCCATGGGTTCTTGTTTAAAGACAGGAACTTGAACACAAGGAGGAGCAAGTACTTCTGCTGACACATCTACTCGTATGGTTGGAGAAGATATGGAATTGCAAACTGTGGTTTCTTCAAAAGCTAATATTAAAGAACAAGAGTCATCTAAGAACAGACTAAAACGGAAGTACCATGAAAGTTATTTAAATTATGGATTTACGTGTATTGGCAATATACACATGATCCTGATGCATTTTGTGTTTTATGTAATAAAATACTAGTAAACAGTTCTTTGGCTCCAGCTAAACTTCATAGGCACTTCGAAACGAAACACACTGATTACAAAGGAAAAGATATACATTTTTTTAAGAGACAATGTGACTCGCTAGAAAAATCTAAACTTCAAATGGCTACAATTGCTACAACTGAAAATGCAACAGAGGCATCTTTTCGCCTGAGTTAACGCATTGAACTTCATGGTGAAGCTCATACAATTGGTGAGACTCTCATTAAGCCTTGTGTGAAAGACATTGTATCGTGCATGTTAAACGAGCAGGTTGCTAAAAAATAGATGCAGTACAATTATCAAATGATACTGTTTCACACCCCATCAAAGATCTTTCTGCTGACAAGAAAAAGAGCTAATTCATCGACTTGGACTTTGCAGTGAATATTCATTGCAAATGGATGAATCTACAGATGTCGCAGGCCTCATTACTAGTGTTTGTTCGTTACATATTTGATAAAAGTATTGAAGAAGATTTACTCATGTGTGAATATCTACAAGAAAAAACTAAAGGAGAAGATATATTCAGCTGTATTAAAAATTATATTACAAAACAGGAAATCGGTTGGGAGAAGTGTATTGATATTTGTAACAGATGGTGCTCAAGCAATGGTAGGAAAGATGAAGGGAGTTGTAACACGTATCCTGCAAGTAGCTACAAGAGCCACCAAAAGTCATTGTGTTTTGAATAGACAAGCACTAGTAACCAAAAGAATTCCTACATATTTAAAAAGTATTTTGGATGAAGCCGTAAAAATGATCAACTATGTAAAATCTCGACCACTTCAATCCAGATTATTTAAAATTTTGTGCGATGAAATGGGTAGTGCACATAACGCACTTTTATTACATACTAAAGTGAGATGGCTACCCAGAGGAAAAGCATTATTGAGGCTTTTTGAACTTTGTAGTGAGTTAATGGTCTTCTTGATGTCACACAATTTAGGACAAAATTTTATTGAATTATTAAGAAATTCTTCATGGTTGATGAGTTGCGTATCTGGCAGATATTTTTACAAAGTGCAATGAAATTAACTTATCATTACAAGGAAAGAATACTACAATTTTTAATACAAGAGATAAAATTGCATCTTTTGATAGGAAGTTGCAATTCTGGATTTCTACAGTTGAACAGAATAATTTTGATTGTTTTCCCACCTTGCATGAATTTTTGACTGAAATAAATTCTAAAGTAAATGAAGAAGTATCTAACGTAATTTAAGAACACTTGAATGACTTCCAATCAAGCCTTTTGCAATATTTTTCAAAATCCAGTGAGGACAATTCTTGGGTTCTGAATCCATTTACAGTGACAGCTAAGCGCAGGCTTCAGTGCAAGTGATTATGAAAATCTAATTGACTTAATTACTGACTCTGATTTAAAACAAAAATACAAGGAACTGCCAATAAATGATTTCTGGACAAATTTAACAGAAAAGTACCCCAGCGTTTCAAAACTAGCTATTCTTGTTTTACTTCCTTTTACAACGACATATATTAATGCGAGACAGGATTTTCATATTATGCTGCAACCAAATCAAAGTCCAGGAACAGACTCGACGCTACACCAAATATGAGAATCCAACTTTCTAATATTGGGCCTGATATCAAAAGAATCTGTAATTCAAAGACCCAAAACACATCGGAGTCATTAAGAACTTAATTTGCAATATACGTGTTTTACTATTTTTATGTTTGTTTTTACTAATTAACATTTGACAATAAACGATTGTTTTTTCTTAATGCTTAGATTTACTTATTTGTTTTATTTATTATTTATATTTACCTACCCTGCAAAACCACCAGCACACAGGAGAAAAAGTCTGCATTCACTCGTAAGTACTTATAATAATATTATAAATTTTTGGTGATCAGAATGGGATATGTTGATGAAAATCAGCACAAATTAATTTAATGATGGTTTAATTGATGGTTAATTAATTAATAATTAATTATAAATCATTAATAATAATTAATTATAAATCATTACTAATTCATAATCAATTATTAATTAACAATATAATAAGCTAAATTACCAATTAATTATTAATTAATACATTACAAAATAACCAAGGTGTTCCGTGAACATTTCAGGATTTGTGAAGTGTTCCGTCGTAGAAAAAGTTTGAGAAACCCTGCTCTAAATCATCCACCATCCATGCCACCAGCCTCATATCTATTCCCATTTGCTCCAACTTATGTAAAATTTTTCCAGGTAGTATTCTGACAAATGCCTTTGCAAAGTCCAGCAGTATCATGATGTAGTCATTTCCGTTATCCAATTCTACTGTCACTTTATTATAAAATATGAATAAATTACTATATTAGGACATAAAAAAGGTAAGTGTTAGCACAACCTTGCAAAAGACAAAGCCATGCTGTTCCCTATAGAGTAACATAATCCTATCTACCCATTCCTGAATTTTACCTTTAACCAACTTTTCCAATACTTTAACTATCAATCCAAAAATATTAATTGGTCTGTAATTTGCTACTTCTGTCTTGGAGCTACCTTTATGCAATGGAACTATCTTACCCTCTTTCCATGCCCATGGAACTTTGCTAGAGCTGAAACTTAGATTAAATAACTAAATCAGAGGGAAAATTTTCTTGCACATTCTCTTAGTATACATGCTGACATATCATCCGGTCCTACTATGTATTCATATTGATATTTTTCAGTATGAAAAATATCAATATGATATTTTTGAGTACTTCCAGTTCATCTACCATAATTCTCACATCAGTATGAATGATACACCCTTGTAAAGTGATCACTTAGTAACATAACTAATTTTTCTGCTTCTGTTACATTCCTACCATCTGCACTAAGTAAAGTCCACAGTATCACCAGATCCATAATCATTCTTTCTCTCACTTGCTATATAACAAAAAATAAATAAATAAATAAAAATAAAAAATTTTTTGGATTTATTTTGTCTGCTTAGCTACTTTTCTCTCATAATCGGATTCCCCTTGCTTACAATACTAGTTATCCTTCTTGCCTGAAATACAGATGATTGCTAATCACCTTTTTGTTTATATTCCTTCCACAAAGATTTTTTTTTTTTGCTGCTATTGCTTATATCCACTTAATCCCTACTTGGTTTATCCTCTTAATCTTGGGTATTCAGTCTAATACTGTATCTCTCAATCCCTAACCAATTCCATTCATTACTGACATTCATTCTTGCAGCTTCTGATGCCATAGTACTGCTCCAAGTTGCCACCTAAGTTTGTCATAATTATCAACTTTGTAGTTCTTCATAAACCCTTTTTTGACTAAGAATTCCACATAATTGAACAACCTCCCAGAACAAGACTGCATGGTCTCTTTTCCTGATCAGAGGCAGAGTTGTCACTATAATTATAGATAGATCCGATGTGATTACCAGATCCAATACTCTCAAACACCTAGTCCTCTCCATCGAATGTTGTTTCAGACAATTATCCTTTAGTAACTATAAATTTCAATTCCCTCTTGCCATGCACCCTTTCTTTCTTCCAATCAATATCCCCATAGTTGAAGTCTCCCATAATAATTGCTCAGCCTGAACTCATGCTAATTTGCTGATGCATGGCATCCACAACTTCCTGTGGACCCCCTCCAGAGGAAGTAACAAACAATATATGTCCTATTGGCTTCTATTTCACACCAGATAGATTGAAATGAACCACCTCCCTCAGATATACAATTCTCCTTTGTTTCTATTTTTGTTGGGTGATGCTCCATCTATCAATAATACTCCTTCTGCCTTATTCATGCTAACTTCTCTGAAAATACAATATCACTTCTCTTACATTCTATTTCTGTAACTATATCATTCTCTTTCAACCAAGTCTCACTGATGCCAATCATTTTTGGCCAAGTCGAGTTGAGCAATGCCAAAAACTCCTCTCCATTTCTGATATGCCTAGCATTCATGAACATGCATTTCAACATCCCCTTGGGCCCACAATTACCCTTGTAATATCATTTCCAGTCCATTCAGACCTGAAACCTGGGAAACTATAGCCAGCTGTTCATAGCATTTCTGCACTCACGCTCATTTATCCCAGGGATGGCCAGACACATTGGGGGGGGGGGGGATTTCATCCATCACAATATCTCTAGTTTCCCTGATTTTGCACTTCCAAACTCTCATTGAACAATACTCTCTTCAAACAAACTCCAAAACCATTCAAATGCAGTAGTATATATCAGACACAACATATAATTCCTTTCTTCCATCAAATGTGCTCCATTCCTCTATAAACTGCACATCATTCCTTCTGCACAATCTTCTCATTGAATCGATACTAATAATTAAGGTAGCAGATTCACAATCTTTACTTTCTTACTCTTCATTTTCACTTCTTTCATATCCTCTCATTGCATATTTCTCAGCTACCAAATTATTTGTGCCTCTTAAAATAATCAACTCTTTCATTTCCCTCACCTGCAAAGTAAGAGCTCTCCTTGATCTCCTTGATCTTCATACCTGGGAAATATGCTTTCGTCACTTTCTCATTAAATATGCCTCTCATCACATTTCCATAGAATATCTCAGTTTCTCACACTTTCATACTTTTTGCATTGACTTTTTCTTTCTCCCTCCTGCTGTGCAACATGCCGATTATTACTCCAGCTACTCAAGCTTGCGCTCTGTCCTGTGAAGGAGGCTGCATAAGTGTGCTGCCTCTCTCTCTCTCTCTGCACTGTCACCTCATCATCATCCACTTCATATTCCCATTTGTATTTCATACACTATCCTTCACTGCTTCCATTACATTCTATATAACACTTTCACAATCCTCCCTTGAATCCTTAATATTCTTGAATTAATCCTTGAATCCAACTTAACTCGCATTTTATCCACCACTCACAAAACATTTCTGACATACACTCTCTCCATTCTTGCTTTCATACCATAAACCATTCACTCTTGGCAATAAATACAAAGTACATCACACTAAATTCTGTTCAGTGATATTATTGAATATCAGAGTCTTGGCTGCCATTTTTGTTGAATGCATTGGTGGCCTAAATGTGGAATGCTTCAGAATATAATAATAGTCATAATTAAATAAACAGTGAAAAATAAAGAGAATACCACTGATAATGATTAACAATATTGTGATTTACTAAAAATAAAGACTTATTCAAACTGCATGTGCACAGCACTACCACTTCTAAGAATGATGCTAGTGCCCTCCAATACCAATTACTATATTATATAGTTAATATTTTTACAACTGTTAGTAACGCTTTTCAATGAACCACAACATCCTCGTGACAGTACTAAAAAAAAATCTAAACAAAAAATGGTAGCCCCTACTGGTTATGTGAGTCTTATACTGAGGCTTGAAATGCTTACTGTTATAGCAAAATTATTCTATAATTTTTGAGGAAGCAGCAGTCCGACAATGAACTATTCAATGATATGAATGTTTTTTTTTTTTTAATATTAATCCACTGCTAAAATAAGAAACTTTTTATTCATTGGTTGACTAGTTTTATGAAAATTAGGATAATTAATTGAATAAATTAATAAAGACTAGAAAACAGAATAATGACAATCAACATATATATTTGAAACAATGGAATAACAATGGAATGCATGCATCCATGTAGAGTATGTTTCATCATTTCAACTGATTCTTTGAATGCTCTTGAGAAAAAACTTTAATCTATGTGGAGCATTTTTGTTGCCATAGTACTTGAGGGTTTGTTTCAGTTATATGTGCTGCCAGTCCTGATTTGTGTTTTCTTTTGTTCTCAACATTATTGATGTGTTCTGATCAGCATACTTCTCTTGACCTGCCTGTCTGTCCTATGTAGTTGAAACCGAAACTATAGCTGATCTCGTAGACACCTGGCTTTCAAAGTTGCAGATGGAGAAGTTTAAGTTTCAGGTGATTGGAGATCTTGTTGATTGGATAGAAGGCAACCTTTTTATTTTTTTAATGAAGTATCATTGCTAGTTTTTCAGTGACTGACTTTATATATGGGAAAAATTACTGCTCCTCTAAAGGCTGTTTTTTTCCGTTCATCTGATCATTTTGGAGGGCTGACATAGCATTTTTTTTTATTAATATTCTGTTGTAACCATTCTTTGGTAGGACTGACCTCAGGTTAGCAAACAAATTCATGGAGTGGTTTGAAAAAAAAAAAAAAAAAAAAGCCTTTCAGTATCAAGGAACACAACCTAATATTTGGGGAGATATGTTGATATTTTCATTGTCTGGTCCAGCTCTATTGCCCAATTAGAAGATTTCGTCATGTACCTTAACAACCTTCACCTGTGAATTAAATTCACTGTTGAATTAGAGGTAAATAGGTCTTTGCCATTTTTGGACACACTATTGAGGTATCCAATAGTGTGTCCAAACACTGGAGGTTACCTACATGCTATGTCCCATCACCATCCAGTACAGAAAATATGCTTCATTTGTTCCTTACATAATAGAGCTTAGAGGATTTCCACTAATATTCATAAAAGAAACAAAGAGTTGCAATATCCAAGTTCATTCCTACCAAAGAATGGTTACAACAGAACATTAATTAAAAAAATCCTACTTTAAGCTCCAAAATGATCAGATGAAAAGGAAAACCAAGACTTTAGAGGAGCAATGATTCTCTATATATACAATCAGTCACCAATAAAATAGCAACGATACTTTGTCAACAACTGGGTTCGATTCCCTTCAGTGACATGAGGAACCTTTATCTAGTCCCTTTCAATGAAAGGTAAGTTAGCCGGTCTCATACAAAGGTAGAGGCTTTTTCCCACCCAGAAACTCGGGTTTTTCATCCTCTAGAACAGGCAAACTGGCCCCATGAACGCATGAGTCTATAGACATAGGACACAGCAGGTGGCATAGAGCTAACCACCTTATCCTGTACACTTACAGTTGCTGTTAATAGTTGGAAAAAACCTCAACACCGTAAAGGCAGAAGAGGAAAAGATTAAGAAGTAAGTAAGTACTTTGTCAACAAAATATAAAGGTTGCCTTCTACCCAATCAACAAGATCTCTAATCCCCTGAATCCTTCTAAACCTCTCTATCCACCACTTAAAAAGTCAGATATTTACGGGATCAGCTGTAGCTATGGTTTACGCTACATAGGATAGACAGACAGGCAGGTCAGGAGAGGTATGCCAATCAGAACACTTTAAGGATGTTGTGAATAAAAGAAAACACATATCAGGACTGGCAGTACATACAACTGAAACAAATCACCAAGTACAATGGCAACAAACAGAAATGCTCCACACAGATTACAATTTTTTTTCAAGAGCATTCAAAGAATAAGCTGAAACAAAAAAACAAGGGATGATTTTACATCAGGTTTGGTTTTCACTAATTCATCATGACATGCACATAGTTACCAGCGGCATACAGCAGTCCACAAACCAACAAACAATGTTAGAGAAAATGCATGCTCTCCATTGTTATTCATGTTCAAAATACATACCTCATTCATGTGCCATATCCTATCCATTTGGTTCACTACCATGATTTGAACTCATGGTTCACTACAGGCGTAACAATATGTGGTGAGGACCCTATCTCTTCCACATACCATTGTAAGTATTCATGGCTGTAAATCCACGTGTGTTCACAGGGCCGGTTTGCGGTTTGCTGTTCTGAGGGACGAAAAACCCGAGTGTCCAGGTGAAAAAATCCTCTCCCTCCATATGACACCGGCTAACTCACCTTTAGTTGAAAGAGACCACCAGATAAAAGTTTCTCACATCATGGATGGCAATCAAATCCATGTCTTTCTGAAGTACCGACTGAGCTACAGAGACTCCAAATATGTATATTAACTGTTATTAGTCTGTTTTCTATTTTATTCAAGTAATTATCCTGGTGAAGTTAAACAAGGGCGTTTCATGAAACTAGTCAACTAATCAATAAAAATAGTTTCTTATTTTACTTCTGGATTAATACCAAAAAGACATTTGCAGCATGTCCTCTCTCCACAATAACGAACTATTCAATTATGAATTCATTAATTTAAGAAATATTCTTCTGTTAGTGGCTTCTGGCATTTAAAAAAGATTTAGGTAAGAGCAATATTAAAAACTATAAAGAATAATAATTCTGAATATATTAATGACAAACTAAATTTAAGATAATCTAATAAATAATTTATTAGTTTTTATAATGGCAACATGACAAACACTTTATAATTATTTAAGTATAATTACAAACTCAAATAATGCTTAGTAAATATCATGTTATCATTACAGTACCATGTGAAAACACTTTTTAATAACAAATATAGGAAAGTTATGAATATAAGAATTAGCTCAAGTATAAGAATTAATTCCATCTTTGATATTCTTTTTCTCATCTGAGCATCCAATATATATTCTTACTGACTTATCCTGAGGTGGTAATGTAAATTGTTTTTTTACAATTAACTCAGTAAACTCACAGCACACTAAAGAAACAGTTTGTTATAGTGTATGGTTGGCTATAACAAAGCTCAAATTGCTACCTCTATTACACTGACTACAGAACTTTTAGTCATTTGCTATAGTGAAAACTGATGATACATCAAGATCAAGTAGTAATACTTATCATATGATGAGCAAACTGATTGTTTTGAAGCCATTCAAATTATTATGAAAAATGATCTGCTTACTAGATGAAACGAATGGGATAACATCTATAATCGAGATAAAATAAATGGTATGATTTAAAATAAATAAATGCATAATAATAATAATAATAAATAAATAAAATAACTGCTTACCTGAGGCAAGTTTGCACTGAATTTTATAAGCAGTGATTGGACTGTTTCCAGTGTATGGTTGACTCCATCTTAAAGTTACAGATCTACTTCCAATTTCCGAAGGCTGTACATTGCTAGGACTATCTGGTTGTTCTAGGGAAAAGATAACAAAAATATTGATTTTCATTTTAATCACACGTAGAAAGTATTTTACCTTGGGTATAATAAATGTTAAAGATACCAAGCTATTTTAAACCTGGTTTTACTCCATTTCCCAAGTAAGCAAACAGACATTTGCTTACTTGGGAAATGGAGTAAAACCAGGTTTAAAATAGCTTGGTATGCTTAACATTTTAATCACACTTTAAATTAGTTAGCTTAAAGCAATCCTATCCATAAAATGTTGAAAACTGATTGGACACCAGGATTGTGGATGGGTTGAGGTTACACAAACACAGAAGAAATGTATTAACATTTCCTTAAGCAATTATAGATCATAGTTTTAGGAAAATATTAATGGATGAAGACTGTTCTATAGAATAGAAATACACAGTTGAGATGAAGAAAAGAGGAAAGAAAATGGTAGTTTGTAGAATAACTTTGAAGAGCAAGTAGTTGGTAGGCAGTTTCTACTTGTGTGTGTTTGACAAGCTTTTATGAAGGAGACAGAGTTACAGATACATGCTGAGATGAATGTGTTCAGAGAAGTATTATGAGATATGCAATCCAGTTTTGACTTTGCCAGACTAGTTACATCAATGCATAGCATTTCTACTCACTAAACAAAAGCTGAGAGTTCAAATTTTCCATTTCAGCATAAATAATTATGAATATCTTTATGTGGTACATGAATTTGATTGTCTAATATAAGTCGGAACCCCCAGCTTACTGCAGGAATGAAGTACCATGTTTAATCTTTAGAACAACATTTCTGGTTTATCCTTAGCCTGCCCAAACTGTTTGTGTAGATAGGTTTAGAATTATTGGTAAATAACATTAGCATTAAAAAAATTCTGCATGATAAAAAGCAACAAGTACGAAAGTGTGTGTGTGTGGGCGATCATCAACTAATCTGACATTCTCTGTTAAAGAGTACTAACAGGGACAAGGACTTTTCAAAAAGAAGAAGTGGAACACTGAATGTGTGGGGAATTATAGTACATTTTGTTTAACATAGTACTGTACTTATCTGAGCTTCAGTCAAGGCTTTTTGGTAGTTTGTTGTAGTGTGTAAGTTGGTTATACAGCATTTGCTATAGTAAGAGTCAACTGTACCTATCAAGCATCATATTAAAAATGTGCTACTATGGGAAAGTGAAAGATAAGAGAAACATAATGTATGTTATCCCTCAATTGTTTCTCTTGAAGAGCATTTTTCAAAGCATGCATCATAAAAAAAAATTAAAAAAAACTCAGATGTTTTGAAATTTTAGAGCAGCAACAATAACCAAAAAATGATTATACATTTACCACTCTTCAACCAAAAAACTAGTCTTCATGACCTTGATAACCAGACTTTTAAGAGGTATTACCTTATTCTTCTTTCCTGTTATGTCATAACTGAAAAATTATAACACTATTTTAATTTATATGTTTTCAACATATTTCCTCTTTTCTCCATATCAATCAAATTCCATGATAACTCAAAAACCTACAATCTACCCTCACAGAGAGCAGATCAACAACCATTTTGGTTTATCTCTAGATCCTCTGCATAATTTCATTATCCTAAAGAAACCCAGACAAACAAATCTATGCACAAGTTCAGATGTAGCCATATTAGTACCACATAGAGGAATAATAACATCCCATTCTCTAATGTCGGTATGTTCTTCAATATCCAAGTGATCCTTTGAGCTTTTCCACTAACTTTTTGCTTACTGAACTTCAACTACCTATCACTATCAACATCCAAATACCAACCCTCATCAATTTTTTATAGTCTAATTTTCTTCAACGCAATACAGCAAAATGTTTAGTGAAAACAACAAATATGGAAACATATAACAGAATAATCATAAGATGGAAAGCCTGCTGAATAAAAAAATACGTTTTCAAGCAAATTTAAGCTGGATTAGAAATAAAACATTGAATCAGACTAGAGATCACAAACCTGATGGAAAAACAGGCAAGTTAAAAGACAACATTATAGGTAGAATCATATTAAAAATGAAGATATTAGAAAGGAACTTGACATTCACCGACACTGAAGAATATACAAGCAGATCTAGTCTAACATAATCAGGACTTGAAAAACTATCCAAAATCCTACTCACCACACAAAACATTTACTCATTCAACACTCCTATTTTTTAATGAGTTTGAATAAGTCAATAGAATATGTCTGATATATCCAAATAAATCAATATTCTACAAAGTGATTAACTGCTCTGTACTGCAAGTGGAGAAATTATTTTTTTTTATATTTAGTTTTTGTCATGGGCAAGCATATTTGTCAAGCCCTGAAAGTAATATTGTCACTTGAATAGAATTGGAGTAGGAAGGTCATAAAATGGGTGTTCAATTACAGGAAACAAGGTCCAGAGAAAGACTAAGATCTAGATTCTATTATCTTATGCTAAGAGCTGGTTTAAGGTGATAGTGTCACTTGAACAGAATGAGATTGGAAAAGTTAATAAAATAGGTTACTGATAATGAATCCTTTGAGTGTACATATTTTTATTTATTTCATGCGATGATTCAACACCCGAGTCTCTTTTACAGGTAGGCACAGCAGCAGCATCCAATTCCCCCCCGCCATTTTTTTCCAAGGTTCGAGACAAGCATAGCTGACGAATCAGACCTATGGCGGAGAGACTGTCTTAAGTATTCTTGACCATAACCTACGTGTGTTCAAGGGGCTGGTTTGCCTGTTCTGGGGGATGAAAAACCTGAGTTTCCAGGTTTATTCGTTTCTGCAATGTCACCACCTGGATGATATACTGTTGCAAAGTGCTCACTCAGTAACTCAACTATCTCAACTGATTCAGTTACCTCCCTACCATCGGCATTCTTTAAAATCATTCTGCCATGTACATTTATCCTTTTACTTGCTACATATCTAAAAAACTGTTTAGGATTCTCTTTAGCCTGCATGGCCAATGTTCTTTCGTAATCCTTTTTAGCTTTTCTTACCACACTCGTTACCCTTCTGGCCTGCGCTTTATACCGTTTGTGTGCCTGCCGGTCACCTTTCTCCTTAAATTCCCTCCATAGTTGTTTCTTTTTTTGCAGCTCAAGTTTAATGGTGTTATTCATCCATTTAACCCCTTCTTGATTTATTATTCGGACTCTAGGTATAGAGTCAGCCATTGCTTCATGCAAACACTTCTTAACTACCTCCCATGCACTATCGACTTCTAGTCCTTGCAGTTGTACATGCCATGGCACCGAACCAATCAAACTCCTAAGCTTCTCATACTTTCCAGCCCGATAATTTCACATGTACCCTGTCTTAATTGAAAATTCTACACCTTTAGCCACCTCCTAAGTCAAGACCCTATGATCACTCTCACTGATTGGTGGCAATGTGGTCATATTTGTTACAGCCAAATCCTCAGATGTAATTACTAGGTCAAGCACTCTCTGACCCCTAGTATTTTCCATTACATGCTGTCACAGATAGTTATCCCTTAATAACCGCATAAAATCCAATTCCTTCCTCCTGTGTGTCCTCTCCTCACTCCAATCAATGCGACCATAGTTGAAATTTCCCATAATAATCACCCCTCCTTCCACTCATTTCTTCTATTTGCTTGTGCATACTGTCACCACCATCTTTTCCATCACCTGGTCAATAGCAGCACCCAATTGTATATTTAGTTCTGCTAGCCACAATCTCACACCAAATGGCCTCAAATGTGCTCTTTTCTCTATCCTGCAATTCAACTTCTATTCTCCTTGGCTGCAGCTCATCAGCTATCATCAACAATACTCCTCCCCCCCCCCATTTTATTCTCCCTGTCATTCCTGAACACACTATACCCATCACATTCAATCCCACTAGTTATATCATCTACAGTCAGCCATGTTTCACTAATACCAATAACCTGTGGTCTGGAAGTGCCAACCATGGCCAAAAACTCTTCCTTCTTGTTCCTAATACACCTAGCATTAGTGTACATGAATTTAAAAACCCCCCATTAGCCCCAACCCTACCTTGATGCCTTATATTAACTATCCCACTCTGATTTGTTGTCCTTATTTGCTCAGGCATATTATATTATATTCATTCTTACATTCAACTGCCTCCCTAAGGACTGTATATCTACTCCCCCCCCCTTAATAAATCTAGTTTCCCTGAATTTGCACATCCACCACATTCAGCAACACTTTCTCAAGTCTTCTTACACCGTAACCATTCAAATGCAAGCCATCCATCTTATATAGATCCTTTCGCCCATCGAACTCACTCCACACGTCCACAAATTCCACACCACTCGACATAATAACCCACGCATAAAGTCATTCGCAATTATGGCCCTCCTTTTAAACATTTCGCTGTCATACCGCGGCAAAAGACTAATCATTCTAACTCTCTCACTCTTTTCTTTTGCTACCTCAAACAATTCATTCAGGTCTTCTATCATTTCCATTTTATCTCCTTTCAAATCATTCGTACCTGCCACTACAATCATTTCTTTCACCCTTTCCTTTTGCTCTCTAGTAGACTCAGTTACGTCCTTTATGGTCGCACCAGGTTGGTACGATTTTGTCAAATCCTCTACTAACACACCTCATACTAACGAGTCTCCATACAGCACTCTATCCTTCATTTTGTTCATGTTCACATTCATACGTCTATTTTTCCTGTCATACCTTTTATTACTGGCTGGTTCATTCAGTCTACTTTTGTTCATGCACTCTAGCTGCTGTTTTGCTCTTTCTATCGCACTATTCAACAACGCGATCTCACTCAATGCATCTATCTCATCTATTTTATTCTCTGAGAAACCATTTATACTATCATTCACACTCTACATTCACACTCTCACAATTTTCATGTACAACCTTGCCGTTTCTTGTCATATCCCTATTTCCTTCATTCTGAAGTTTGACAAATATAACACACTCACACTCCGAAATACTCTTCAATTTCTCATTCCCCCTACATTTTCTACACACATTCACTCCTTTATTATCATCTAACCACACTCCGACCGCACTCCGCAAAGCGTACATTTCGCAGCTAGTACACTGAATCATCTCTTTTATACTACCATTCTTTGATAAAGATGGCGACCCATCATTACTGGCCGCAATTATCCTTTGTACTGGAGCCATACTTACTTGCAACGTATTTTATCAAATTATAACACACCAAAAACACACAAAAAGATGCATTAAGAGACGCATGGCAAACAACACTATGAAATATTAAATAAATTTATCAACGATAACTGAAAATAATACTTATCTTATCCGGAGCTTTCACGAACACTACACACTACGAATCCCTCAAGCGGCAACAGCCCCAATAAAATATGTTATAAAGACACACAAAATACTCTAAAAACACGAAAATCGTTCTAATATACTATAAAACCAATTTTCTAAGGAAAAACACACACAAAAAACACCAAAAATCACCAATTTTACACGAGCTCTAAATTACACCTACCACTCACCATATAACCTCGAACCCCTATAAATATGCTGGCCTTTTATAATAAAGTTACAAGAGCAGTAGATGAGGGAAAGGCAGATACTGCCATTTTCTTGGATTTAGTGAAGGCATTTGACAGGGTGCCACATGATAAGCTGATATTTAAGTTGCAGCACATGGGTTTGGATGTTAGGTTGGTCAACTGGATTCAGGATTGGCTGTCCAATAGGTATCAGAGAATTGTGTATGGTGGGGCAGTTTCAAGGAGGCATGACTTATTTTTCACAGTATTAACAACACTACAAACACTTTTATCAACAAAGATGTTTTATTAATGCTTATATTTCCCTGATTTTCAACTCAGCATCATCAGAGCACAACACACTTGTAAACACGACAGTGAGTGAGTGAAACAATATAATTGCAAAAGACAAAAGATCTAAAGTCCTATTTTTTGGCACCCTATAACAAAAAAAAAAAAAAAAAAAAAAAAAAACAGCAGTTATCCAGGAGTTTTTCTTAGGATAACCGTCCCCCAAATTTTTGGCAAATTAATGCAACCATATTTGTTAAGGTTGGGAGAATTCTTCAAAGCCATTGCTGACTCAAAAAATAATTTTTCAGATCTATAACAACTCCTAAATAGCACATTCGTTTTCCTCCATCTAATCCTGTGTGAAGGAGTGTCCAAAGCATGGTCTGCCAGTCCCGACTTGCCATAGTAATAGTAGCGAATGTATCTTTCATGTTCTTCCAGGCGGATGTTCACTGATCTTCCTGTTTGCCCATAATAAGCCAAGTCACAGTCACATGGAACTTCATACACTCCTGGGTGTGCTAAAGGGTGAAGTTTATCCTTAGGCGAGCGGATCAACGTTGCCAGCTTGACATGAGGTTTGAAAGTAGTGCGAAGGCCATGTTTCAACAATACTTTGGCTATCTTTTCCAATGTACCTCTGATATAGGGAATAGAAATGGTCATGTTGTATTCTTGTGTATTAGGAGAGGGCAGAGTAATGGGCCTATGTAGTATTTTATCTATTTTGTAGAGATTGTAGCTGTTGGCTAAGAATGTATGGCACAGGTATTGGAGTTCAGTGGTCAGAGCTGTATCGTTAGAACAAGTGGCTCTGGCTCTGTAAGTGTTTTTAAAATGCCGTACTGTTGGACTGGATGATGATGTGATTGTTTATGTAGGTATCTTCCTGTGTGTGTGTAGGCTTTCTGTAAATAGAAAAAGTTGAAACTGAAATTGTCCAGAAAATTGAACAGGTTAGCCTTCCTTAAACGATGCCGTGACAACGATATCATTCCATCTTTTCTGAAATTCAAAGAAAAGTTGCAATCAGCAAAGGCACATCGTATTTATCGACGGGCGAGTTTAGTGCTTCTTTGAGAACAAATCGTCGCTACTTGCATAGAGCTTAGTAAGCTAAACAGCTCTATCACAGCTCTACAACAAGAATTAATCAACGTGTTAAATCCTAAAATATGGACTGTCCTACAGCACATCTCCGAAGTTGCAGCAAAAAAAAAAAAAAGAATTCACAAAAGTAAAAAGCAAACACCTAAAGAAATATGAACTCCTACACAGTGCCAACATACGAAGTTCTGACTACAACTTCGACAAGACCACGTGGTCGTAAACCTATCGTCGGAAATACTCACTGAAGAAGCCAAGAACGCGCCTCTCAGTCTAGAGCATAACTTTGCCATCACGCCCAAACAAATTCCTAAACTAGAAATTATGATGAAAGTAGAATGGGATATCCACGATCTTCTGCCAGCAATGGCCAATAACGTGCGACTAGATATAGCAAGTATTATAAAGAAGACTAAACCTCCAAAAAGCAATATGCCACGTAAGCAAATAACTGCCCTAAAAAAAAAGTTATATAATAATAAAAATATTATTATTACAAAAGCCGATAAAGGAAATGCAACAGTTATCATGAATAAAGAAGAGTATAACAGAAAAATGCAAGATCTCATATGTGACAGTTCCACATATCAAATTATACATCGAGATCCTACGATGTCTCAAAAGAAAAAAGTCCGAAAATTACTGAAAAAAGTGACATCATGGCCCAAAGAAATCATCAGGAAAATAAAACCAATTCATGTTAAACCACCCCGTATTTATGGATTACCAAAAATCCACAAAACTAATATTCCCTTACGCCCCATAGTTGATAGCATAGATAGTCCCACATATAAACTGGCCCGGCATTTAGCCAAGTCGCTTGCCCACCTAACTGGCAACTCCTCTGCTTTTGTAAAAAATTCAATCCATTTCAAAACACTGGTTAAAAATCTAATCCTAAAAGATTCAGACATAATGGTTAGTTTCGATGTCACCTCCTTATTTACCAATGTACCACTTATAGAAACTCTTGATTTAATCAAGTCTAAATTTCCTCCAGATATTTTTGAATTATTTCAATTCACCATGAATGCAGGTTACTTTACATGGGGAGGAAAATTCTACAAACAGATTAATGGTACTGCTATGGGTTCCCCCCCACCTCTCTCCCCCATTAGCAAATTTTTACATGGAACACTTTGAAAACAAAGTATACTTACCACAACTACATACAAGCCACAAGTGTGGTTACGCAATGTAGATGATGCGTTTGCCATCTGGCCCCATGGACAAGACACTTTGGATGCTTTTGTCACCTACCTAAACAGCCAACACCCCAAAATTCACTTCACAGTAGAAAAAGAATCAAATAACTGTTTACCATTTCTTGACACATTAGTCAACCACCTTTCAGATGGATCACTATCTTTTTCTATTTACAGAAAGCCTACACACACAGGAAGAAACCTACATAAACAATCACATCATCATCCAGTCCAACAGTGCAGCATTTTAAAAACACTTACACACAGAGCCAGAGCCATTTGTTCTAATGATACAGCTCTGACCACTGAACTCCAATACCTGCGCCATACGTTCTTAGCCAACGGTTACAATCCCTACAAAATAGATAAAATACTACATAGGCCCATTACTCTGCCCTCCCCTAATACACAAGAATACAACATGACCATTTCTATTCCCTATATCAGAGGTACATCGGAAAAGATAGCCAAAGTATTGTTGAAACATGGCCTTCGCACCACTTTCAAACCTCATGTCAAGCTGGCAACATTGATCCGCTCGCCTAAGGGTAAACTTCACCCTTTAGCAAACCCAGGAGTGTATGAAGTTCCGTGTGAATGTGACTTGACCTATTATGGGCAAACAGGAAGATCAGTGAACATCTGCCTGGAAGAACATGAAAGATACATTCGCTACTATTACTATGGCAAGTCGGGACTGGCAGACCACGCTTTGGACACTCCTTCACACAGGATTAGATGGAGGAAAATGAATGTGCTATTTAGGAGTTGTTATAGATCTGAAAAATTATTTTTTGAGTCAGCAATGGCTTTGAAGAATTCTCTCAACCTTAACAAATATGGTTGCATTAATTTGCCAGAAATTTGGAAGACAGTTATCCTAAGAAAAACTCCTGGATAACTGCTGTTTTTTTTTTTTTTTTCTGTTAGATGGCACCAAAAAATAGGACTTTAGATCTTTTGTCTTTTGCAATTATATTGTTTCACTCACTCACTGTCGCGTTTACAAGTGTGTTGTGCTCTGATGATGCTGAGTTGAAAATCAGCGAAATATAAGCGTTAATAAAACATCTTTGTTGATAAAAGTGTTTGTGGTGTTATTAATACCGTGAAAAATAAGTCATGAATAACCATCAACACCTAAGCTTATCTGTTAGAGAGGCAGAGGGTTAGAAGTGGGGTCCCACACGGCTCAGTACTGGGACCTATATTGTTTAACCTTTATATCAATGACATTGTCAGTGGATTGCAGGGGGATATTCAGTTGTTTGCAGATGATGTGAAGCTGTGAAGGGTTATTAGTAATAGTGCAGATGTGGTTAGTCATGCAAGAGGATTTGAATAAGCTAGACAGATGGGCAAATGAATCTGGGTTTCGGTTTAATGCAGCAAAATGTAAGGTCTTGAGGTTTGGGACAGATCGATGGGACGCTGCATACTCTACTGGAGGAGTTAATAAGAATGCTTATTGTAGGATAGCATTGACTGCTGTAGAGGATATAGTTGAGATATTTAATGACCAGTTAATAAAGGTCTTTCATCCTTGTGAATGTGACATCATGGAGAGTGTTTGAGAGCAATGGATGAGGAGGAAGAGAGACTGACTGTGAGTGAACAAATCTGTTTAATATTAGTCTTACACTGGGTCAAATTCCAAAGGAGTGGAAGGAAGGGAGGATTATACCCCCTTCATAAGAGATGTGAGAGTACTCAAGCATCAAATTATAAGCCATTCTGTGTGTCAGGTGTTGTGGTTTAAGTGTTGAAAAGACTGGTAAGAATGAGGATCCAGAATTGGGTTGACAACAATGGTATTATCTTTGATAGAGAGCATGGATTTATTTAGTAATCTATTTACCTATTACCAAAGGTGCCAGCAGCATTAGATGTGGGAGATGAATACTCAGCAGTATACTTAAACTCTGCAAAAGTTTTTGATAGATTACTGCATGAAAAGTTGATAGTCAAATTAGAGCAATAGGGTTGGATATTAGACTAGTGCACTGGATTGGAGATTTGGTATTCGATAGGTCTCAACAAGTCGTGTGTGGAAGCAATATTCCACTAGTGACTAGTCTTGGCCCCTGAGGCATCTGTTTTAGGGCTATTGCTGTTTAACCTTTATGTTAATTATATTGGGGAAGATTTGGATGGGGATATATATATATATATATATATAGCTCTTTGCCAATAATGCCAAGTTGATATGAATTATGAGGATTAGAGCAGATGTTGTGGCCTTAGAGGAAGACTCGAATAGACTGAGTGCATAGGCATGGTGATGCCAGTTCAATATTGTGAAATGTAATGTTTTAAATTTTGGGAAGCAAAGATGGATGTATCATTTATTCTTGGTGGGGATATATTGTTGGAAATAAGAGATCTTGATGTTATGGTGGATAAGGATCTAAAATTTAGAGAACATACTGCCAAAATTGTGAGGACAAGACAATGAATTCTGGGAATAATGTGGATGACACTGACTTGTAGAAGTAAGAAGATTCTGGTTCCATTGTATAAGGCTCTGATTAGGTCACATATAGACTACTGTGCAAAGATTTCATCATCTGATTTTCAAAAGGATGAAGAGAAGTTGGAGAGGGTCCAGAAACGATTGACCAAAATATATAGTTCTGATCTCTGGAATGTTGAATATGAAGAAGAGTTAAGAAGATGCAATTTGCAGAGTCTAGTGGATAGGAGGAAGAAGTGTGATATGATAGAGATGTACAAGTTAGTAAGATCGTCTCTAATGATCTTATGACCTAACGAAAGCATGTACAAAAAGTGCTTTTGTTAACCTACAACTTGAATTATTAGAAAATGTGGTTTTATACTTTATTCAAATTATAGGACATATTTCAGGGAAATTTTACTTTTCCTAAAATTAGGAAAGATTACAAAAAACGAGCATTAAAACAAGGGTTGGGGGGGGGGGTCAAACACTATGAATACTTTCATAAAGTTGCAATTTCCATGACCAGAATACAACTTAGAGAATTATATAAATAGATACATACTGAACCAAAATTTGAAATTAAGGAACACTGCAAAAGCAGCAGAGATATACAAAGGATTATACAATGCTAACACTAATGAAGAAGGAAAAATATTAGTGATCCTGTTTGTATAACACCTTGATCAGAACTCAATGCTATTTCTATGCAGAAATTTTATTTTATTTGATTTCTGGATTTTAACAGTAGAAGGAGAATGTCAGCAACTAGAAAACAATTATGCACATGGATAACCAGAATAACATCGGCATTAAGGACTATTATTATTTACAGTGGAGATTCTGTATAGAAAAGAAGGAGGTAACGAAAACAAAGGCTTATACCTCGTATTTATATAAAGGTAATTACAATTGAATTAGGATTTCACTGTACAGATCTAGTATTTTGTATTCATATTAAAAGAAAGGAATAGATACAACATTGGTGAATGAATTTTAACAGAGAAAACACAGTTAACTAAGCAAAAATATCGTATAGTATGTAGTAATGTAGCACAGGTAGTAGATTGTGTGTTATTGAATGGTCTATTGAAATGACTCCTAGGACTCCATGGATATGTCACATAATAATAATAATAATAATTATACAACCTTTGTAGCACAACTTGAAGAAATGGACAACAGGCTATGTCCCCCCCACCCCTTGACTGGAGAAGACCTGTGTTTGATTCTTGTCATGATGTAAGGACTCTTTATATGGGCTTTTTCAAATGAAGGTGAGCTAGCCAGTCTCATCATTTCACTGGCCTGGTTGGCTAAGTGGTTAGCATATCAGCTCTCCAACCAGGATGCTCTGGGTTCAAGTCCTGCCAAGGGCATGGATGCTTGATTGTCTTTATGTGGTAGACAAATTTTACCACCACCCAGTATGAGACCAATCCCTGTTAACTGATGGCGTGAAATAAAAAAAGTTCCAAATTGGTCCATAGAGTAGGGTTCCTGGATTATATAAAAAGTAAACAAAAATACAAAAAAATAGAAAAAAACCCTTAGCACACTCACAGTACTCATGTACAATAGGTTTATAACCATTCATGAAGGGAAGTTACATCAAAAATAAAAATAAGAAGTAGAAAGTTCTTTTCTATTGGAAAATCAGCTTTTCCTGCTTGAAAAACAGACAATTCAGTACTTGCCAGCCTGGTTGACTGAGCGGACATCAAGCATGTCCGCTCTCCAGCTAAAAGGCTGCAGATTCGAATTCTGCCGTGGCTGTTTGTGATCGTCTGTAAAAATACTAGTAGCAGTGGTGGTGGCGGACAACAGATGGCACTGATGCAGATGATGCAGTTTGCTAAAGTTGGTAGATTGAGTGGTGGAGATGGAGAGCTGTAGAGTAGATGCCCTCCCTCAATAAGTCTTTGGACTCCTTGGAGGTATCACGTAATAATAATAATAATAATAATAATATTAATACACCAATATATTGTATATAGAGTGGTGTGGTGTAGACCCTGGATAATGCAATGTAGTAGCATAGATGATGGGTTGTGTAGGGCAATATAGCGTAACATAGCCTCCCACAATGAGTCCTGAGATTCTATTATTATTATAAAGGGTATCTCCATGGAGTCAAAAGTTTCATTGTAAGAGACCCACACTAGCCATTATTAGTGCAATATCTATCATAGAACTCATTAAACTCGTTCACCATCAAGGCAATCACAACTAACTCTGACAATCCATTCCATTCATTCACCACTCTCCAAGCAAAAATTCTAGTGTGTGCACCTGTACAAACCACACTTTTACAGAACCTCCAGGAGTGACCCCTTGTTCTTTCCTTACTCATCAAGCATTCAAAATTTCTTTTGTGTCAATCTTATAGAATCATTTTAATAACTTATAGGTTTCTATCATGTACCCTTTCTTCTGACTGCCAACTAAACTCTGCAACTCAAACAGCCTCAATCTATCCTCACAGGGAGTATTTCACAGAGTACTGTCACCAGCTTGGTGGTCATCATCCGTGAAACCTCTCCACTACCTCCTGATACCCAAGAAGACCAAATCTGTACACAGTAGTCAAGAGGCAGCTAAATGAGCCATATAAAGAGGATACTGACCACAGTATCTTTTTTTTTTGTCAATGTGGTCTTCAACATTCAAGTAATTCTTTTGCTTTCTGTATAAATAAAAGTAAATCCTTTGAGCTATTTTTCCAAAAGTTGGCAACCATTTCTTTTATCCAATTCTGCTGTCACTTTATTATAAAATGTCACTTTATTATATCATGAAATTACTAAATTATTTCATGTTACATAATAATAAAAATTTAAGTGAAATACAATAACAGTGAGAATATAATAAAAGTTTTTGATTTTTATAGTATAGTAGTGCAGCATTATAGAGTTTAATAATGTGTATATATTATCTGATATATAAATCAGATATCAATTTTCAACATCTGAAATGTGACATTTCTAATGCATTTAAAATGGACAGAATGTTCAGTAAGAATGTATGAATACAGCCATACCTTGCACAATGAGCTGAACATTGGTATCATCCTGACCATAGGCATTTGTGGTAAGGCATGTAAAAAGAGCAGAGTCTCTACGATCCACCGCAAGGAGAGTTACTCTAGATTTTACACTTTCTTTTCGTTCTTCCTCAAGTAACTCATACCTTTCAAAAATACATAATGTTTAGACATGTCAAAAAAGCATATATAGTTATTAATATATATAATTTTTAAAAATATGTTAATTATAAACTCTTTTACTTATATCGAAAAACACTCAAAATTTTAATAGTGAGCACTTCAAGTGAGCACTTCAAAATTGAAGTGCTCACTTGAAGTCATGCACAGCATAACTTCAAGTGAGCACTTCAAACTAGTAGCTTGAAGTGCTCACTTGAAGTTATGCTGTGCATGCATCTATACTACAACAAAATATGCCATGGCTCTAAATTACTGCTTAACAGGAAGCATATTTCTCTGTTGAGAGATTGCTAAGAAGCAGCATGCTGCCTAATGTTATATTCACATCACTGTTCAGTAATAAAAATTCATTTTGGAAAATGTACACCAGGTCTCAATTATTTTAGAATTATGTTTATATATATATATATATATATATATATATATTCATTTTAATATAAACTGACTAAAAATCCGAGGATTATAACAAATTGAGATTTATTTGAAAACGCAACATGTTTCGTCGGGATTGACTTCATCAGGCGTTAAGAACATAGAAAACTATTAAAAGACTGAAAAAAACATCGAGACACTCTAAAGCTATACAATTATAAAGCTATAATATTCGACTAATATAATATTTCAGCTCTACTATCAGATACTGGAGATCGCATGTGTGGAACCACGCGATCTCCAGTATCTGATAGTAGAGCTGAAAGAGTCAGGCAAATTATAGCTGAGATTATTGTTCATATGAAGAGGGTCCAAGGTGATTTCTTTTGATTCAACAATGCGGCATTCTACCTCATCGTGGCAAATGTATACGTTTGAAGTTGTTGTCCAATTTACTTCGTGTTGGCGACTTTCATTGTTCATGTTTATTGAAAATAGAACATGGCCTGATAGGGCAGTAGCTCTGGTTCTCTTGTAAGCAATGTCTCTCTGGTGTTCCTCGAGACATAGGAGGATAGATTTCTCCGTTTGGCCATAGTAAGGTTTTCTGCACTCACATGTGACTTTGTATACACCTGGGAATTGTAGAACGTTGTGAGATTGTTTGTAGTTGATGAAACTTGATCTTATTTTTGGAAGAGTCGAGAAGCATGTTTGTATGTTAAATTTCTTTAAGATTCTACTCTCAGTTTTTTGGATAGTGTGCTGATATATGGCAAGGCGATATAATCTTTGGAGTCATCCTGTGTCTCTACGTTGCTATGTTGATGGTGGGATAACTGTTTGTTGATACTTTTTAAAGAGTAGCCATTGCTTTTAAAGGTCCATTTAAGATGTTGTAGTTCTTTTTTTAGTTCTTCTTCATCTGACAGTACAGATCTTGCACGATTCGCAAGAGTTGATATAATACCCAACTTTTGCGCTGGATGATGATGTGAGGATGCATGCAAATATCTGTCCGTGTGTGTGTGTGTTGGCTTTCTAGATTCAGGTGTCTTGGTGAGTTTAACATCTAGGAAACAGAGGGAACTATTTTCTTCAATCTCCATGGTCAATTTGATAACCTGATGTTGAGAAACCTGTGAAGATTCTCAATACTATGCTCCCATATGAGGAATATATCGTCCACATATCTAAGCCCAATTCTTGGTTTTAAACTAAAAGAGGAGATTGCCTTTTGTTCAAAATCCTTGAAAAAAATGTTGGCTAATATAGGAGAGAGGGGGCTTCTCATAGCTAACCCTTTGACCTGTTTATAAAGTTTACCTTCGAATTCAAAATTGCCAGAGTTTACACAGTGAGATAGTAGAGAGAACATTTTATTTGAAATCTTGTTCTTTAAAATATGGATAACTTCTTGTGTTGAAATGTTAGTAAATAGTGCTACCATGTCATAGCTCACCATGATGTCAGAAGATTTGAGTTTTAAGTCCCTGATTTTAGAGACAAAATCTGTTGAGTTTTTAATATAAGATGAAGATTTTCCCGCATAAGCTTTTAATGATGACACCAGATATTTAGATAACCTGTATGTGGGTGAGTCAATGCTGTCTACTATAGGTCTTAGTGGATAGTTTTCTTTATGTACCTTAGGGAGACCATATAGCCTTGGAATGAGTGGGTGTAAAGAACTGATGGAAAGCCATGTATTTTGTGGAATTTCTGTGGTCTTTTGTAAAAGATTATTCGTTCTATTGTGTATTTCTCTTGTTGGATCCCTCTCAATTTCCGAATAACTATCTGACTCTAACAATGTTAAGATTTTTTCTCGGTAGTCTTTTTTTATCTAGAACTACAGTTGCATTCCCCTTATCAGCTTTTAAGATGATGATGTCCTTGTTAATTCTTAGATTTTTAATTGCAAGTCTCTCACCAGGGGATATATTATCAGAAGGAGGTTTTGCATTGTTGATTGCAAGAATTGCTTCTATGTGAAGTAAACTCGCGTCTACGGTAGGAAGTTACGACGCTGCTTTCTCCATCTTAGTTAAAAGTAGTTCTTTAGGAATGCATTTTGGTGCCAATACAAAATTTAGACCTTTTTCAAGAATTTTCTCTCCATCGGGATTTGTTATATATATATATATATATATATATATATATATAATAAATCATCAAATATCTGTTATTCTACAAAGAGAGTAGGCAGGGCTGTTTAGCCCATGCTAACATTCTATAGATTGTAGAAAGGATTCATAATGGGAAAGACAACCTCCACCCTTAAATGAATGGATCAAAAACAGGGAAAATGGCAGGGAATGGCATTATTCCATCACAATTGCTAAAAGCCATTGTTAGTGCACTTCACAAAATTTGCCAGCAAGTGTGAAACATAGAATCTCACCAAAAGATTGGTACACAGTTATTCTTATTCTCATTCAAAAAGGAAACAGCAAAAAAGTGCAATAATTTTAGAACAATCACCCTTATTAGCCATCCAAGCAAAATATTCTTAGACATTTTATCATCACAAATTGAAGCTAAAATGGAACCCAATTTCTCAGACTTTCAGGCTGGATTTAGAAAGAATAGGAGCACTACAGACCATATATTTACACTCAATATCACTGGAGAAAAAAGTGCCACCTGGGGCAGATCCCCCCCCCCCCAGCTACGCCACTGGCTTAAGGAATGCGCACCACAGTTGGTTATGTCCTTGACCTGGTTATTTAATGAAAGTCTTGCAGTGGGTAGGGTTCCTAAGGAGTGGAAAGAGGGCAAAATAGTGCCACTCCACAAGCATGAGTCTAAGACAGAAGTCTCCAACTATAGGCCAGTCTGCATAACTGTGGTTGTGGTCAAGGTGTCGGAGAGATTGGTAAGGAATAAAATACAGGACGGGATTGATGGACACAACTTTCTTTATGATAATCAGCATGGATTTGATAAAGGGTAGGTCCTGTTTTAGTAATTTACTTGCATTTTATGATAAGGTGACGAGTGTGTCAGATAAGGAAGAATCATATACAGTGATATTCTTAGACTTTGCAAAAGCGTTTGATAGATTACCACTTGGTGTACAAGATACAGAGCATGGGAATAGACAGTATATTGGTTAGGTGGAGCAGAGATTGGTTCTACAAACAATACCAGCAAGTTGTATATGATGGAGCAGTGTCTAAAAAAAAAGTAGGGTAACCAGTGGCATGGCATGTCCCAGGGTGCTGTTCTTGGGCTCCTGCTGTTTAACTTGTTTATAAATGATATATCATGTGGACTGACTGGGGATCTTCGGTTATTTACTGATGATGCAAAGTTGGGAAGAATTATAAGTAGAACTGCTAATGCTGAATCCCTTCAGGAAGATTTGAATAAACTTTTTACTTGGAGTAGTGTTAATATCAATAAGTGCAAGGTGTTGCATTTTGGAGTGCAGAAATATAAGACTGTATATTATATTGATGGTGTCGTACTGCAGGAAGTATAAAAGATTTGGGAGTTATGGTTGACAGTAGACTGAAGTTTAGAGGGCATATTGCTAGGGGTTGCAAAGGTTGTACATCATTGTGCTACTATGATAAGAAGTAGTCTAACATGCAAGGATAAGGAAGTGGTTGTGCCATTGTATAAGGCACTGGTCAGACCACACTTGGACTATTGTGCTCAGATCTAGTCACCTGGTTTTCAATGTGATGTGGAGACACTGGAGAGGGTCATCCAGAAGCGAGTAACTAAGACAATAATATCATGACTTTGGAATGCTGGTTATGGAGAGATGTGGATTGTAGAGTTCGGTGGATAGAGGAAGAGAGGTGATTATAAAAAGAGTAGACGGTGAGAGGGAAAGAACCAGAGGTCATTCCTGGAAGTTATGTAAAAGTGTGGTGAAGAAGGGTGTGAGGAGCAGATTTTTTACATAGAGAATTGTTAGTGAATGGAATGCATTACCAGAATGTGTTGTTAATGCAAGGAGTGTTAAGGACTTTAAGATTCTATATGATAAATGTTGTCAGTTGTACAATGATCATGGAGGGTGTGATAATAATAATAAAATATCTAAGTCGTTGAAGGAGTTACATATTTCATTATTCATTCACCACCTTCCGATCTCCAAGAAATGCAGGTGACTAAATCTGTGCACAGCAGTCAACATGTGGTTGAATCATAGCCTTATAAAGAGGGATAATAACCTTTCTGTCTTTACCTGTCAATGTGCCCCACAGCATCCAAATAATCTTCTGAGCTATTTCTATTTTGCCCACTCTTGCAATATGTCCTCTGAATTTTAAATCTCTATCCACCATCATCCCCAGATCCCTTGTCTCATCAATTTCCTGTAAACCGGTAACATCAATATGATACAAAGTGTGTAATCTCTTCATCCCAAAGTGCATTACCTTATATTTTACAAGTGAATTGACAACCGTTGTGTTTTGCTCACTCTGCCAATTTATTTAAATCATCCTGTAAGATATCTACATCACCTTTATCAACTATTGCCCTCTCTAGTTTTGTATCATTGCCAAACAACTGAATATTCCTCTATTTTCTGCTATATCATTGATGTACAGATTCAAGAGTAGTGATCCTAGCACAGAGCCCTGGGACACTCCACTAGCCACTCTCATTCACCCCGATTCCATTCCACCAGCCGCATACCGATTTCCATTTGCTCCAACTCATGTAATAGTTTTCCATGTGGTACTCTGTTTAAAAAGCCTTTGCAAAGTCCACCAGTATTGTGGTGTAGACATTTCCTTTACTTTCCAATTCTGCTGTCATCTTATTGTAAAATGTGAATAAATTACTGAGGCAGGAGTTACCTTTTACAAAGCCATGCTGCCCCCTATAAAGTACCATATTCCTATCCAGGGGCGAATTCTCCATGCTTGCTATACTTGCTGTGCAAGCTCATTAACGGAGAAAGAAGTAATATTTCTCCGTTAATGAGCTTGCACTTGCATGCATTTATAAGCCTTCCATTTAGGCTTTTATTTTTGTAGACAGAAGACATCTTAACACGTTCGCTGCCAACTACGAGTATACTCGTAGTTCGTATATGAGCTTCACAAGCCAACTACGAGTATACTCGTATGTCGATTTACCGATCTCCTATGCCAAACACGAGTTAGCATAATTACCTTAATTTCGACCCTTGGATTCTGAATAAAGTGGAGAGCACATCTGGGAGCTTGATAGAAGGGAAATAATTTCAACTAAAATATAGTATATTATGTATGTGCCTCAGAAGCCAAATACGAATATACTCGTATGTCGATTACCAACCTCCTATGCCAAGAGCGAGCTTATCTGTAGTATAACACGTAATTTGTAAATCAATTTAAAACTGATAAAAATGAATAAAAATAATAAAATGAAATCAATAAAGTAAAAATCAATTTATTCAAATTACGAATGATACACTTTAAAACAATTTTCCATGCACAATGGTGGTTTTTCCTGGCAAACAGGACAATAATAACACGTTTCGCGTCGTTGTTTGTTTCGTGTACATACTCGGCATGGCTTTGTTGCCGAATATTTTTTCTGTAGGTGGTAAAATTTCCAAATAATGAAGATCCCGAATCCTGCTGATAATCTGTGATGCTGTAAGCTTATCCATTCCAACAAAAACTGAGATAAACTGATCTCTAAATTTTAACACAGTCATTGCGTTTCCAGTAATTATATTATAAAATTTATGCACATTTTGAATGTATATATCAAGAATGCGTATTGCCAATTTCTTTGGCCATCTAATTGTCTTTCGTAAGGGGGAATAGTAAGAAAGCATTTGATCAGAAAGATCGATGCCTGGCATACCCAAATTATAGTCCCTAACGATATTTGGTTTTAATTGAATTTTACCATTCCGATTTTTTGCTTCAACCATTTCAAATTTGTGCTTATTTGAAATGGAAAGAACTTCCCTCTTATCTTTCCATTTGCAATGATGAATTCATTAAATTCATCATCGTTCATATTAGCGTAAACTTCTAATTCTTTATCAGTAAGTTTTCTTTTACTGGTCATGGCGAAACTCAAGATTTTTAGAGACCAGACACAATAAACACATTCGTCAGCACATATAATATATGGGTGGGGTGATACAAGATTACTCGTAGTTGGCGTATGAAACAAAATTCTGTCTGATAAGCCGGCTATGAGATAACTCATAGCAACCTTGACGATGCGAAAGCGCTTGGCGTGCGGGAACGAACTATGGCCGAGGAGCGTGGCAGTGAACATGTTAAGCTTGAGTGGCAATAATTGAGCTTTGCGTTGTGTATCGAAGGCCGATGCTTGCTCGTCTAGTCAAAGCTAGGCTTGCTCAGTTGGCTTGCTCAGTTGTAGGAGCTTCCAGGTCCTTGCAGCAGCACTGTGATTTCATGCGTGCGCATAGCCATTTCACGTTGTCTCACTCTGTTTCATAAACACAGGCATACGCAGTCAAGCTCTAGCCAGCGAGCTTCAGCCAGTCTTGACAAGTGTGTGTGTGTTGCTTGAGAAAATTAAGTTACAACTAACTTTTTATGACGATGTTATTGACCAGTTCATAAAGAAGAACTGTAGGGTAGAATTTGTATTCAAGTAGCTAAATTGAAAAAGATAGAATATCATTTGTAAAATAAATGTTGTATTTGTATGATTAAATGTACATAAATTTCTAAATATATATTTTTAAATGGTCAGTAATTCATTATTCTGCTAATCAGACTTCAATCACACCTCTCACTCCCTGAATGATAACAAGAGCAAGCACAATTTCAAGACCAGCATTCGTCCCTGTTCCTATCCATCCATTCTGAATTTTACTTTTAACCAACTTTTTCAATACTTCAAACACCACTCCAAAGATTGTAATTGGTCTGCAATTTGTACTTCTGTCTTGGAGTGTCACTCTTATGTAATGGAACTATCTTATCCTCTTTCCACTCCCTTGGAACCTTTCCAGAGCTGAGACAGATTAAACAACTTTGTCAGAGGTAGAAAGTTTTTTACGTCTTGGGTATACCATATGTTAAAGATACCAAGCAATTTTTTAAACTTGGTTTTAATCCTTTTTCCCAAGTAAGCAAACAGACAAGTAAGTCAAGTTTATGCCTGAACATAGTTCAGGTCTGTGGCACTTCATGGTAAAGATGGAGTAAGCTCTGATCAGAGCTTACTCCACTTGACTTACTTCAGAAAAAGGATAAAAACCATATTTATAAAATTGCTTGGTATCTTTTACATATAGTATACTCAAGGTAAAAAATTTTCTACATCTTACTCTCATCCTGAGATTTTTATTTAATAATGTCAAAGCACCTTGTGGCAACTTGTTTAGATAAAATTTATAAGCTCTGCATTACTTCAACCTTGGCATTTTTGCGTCTGGCTCCCACTGATGAGACCTCATGAGTGGCTCTTCTTGGTGGTGGGGTGAGCCTACCATGGTGTAGAGTCAACTGGTTCTCAGTGGCAGGGTGAGCCTGTTACTGAAGGGAACAACACAGAGTTTGGAGTTTTGGAGTTTGACCTGTACTTGAACATGCAATAAAGGTTGAACTGGTCTGGCTCCCACTGACGAGACCTCAATAAAGGTCGAAACCAGTTGGAAGCTTGGGTGATGAATGGCAATGCTGTAGCCCATGAAGTTTTAATTGAGGTTCAGCTGTTGCTGCCACCCAGGGTCTGAGTGTGTGTGTGTGTGTGTGTGTGTGTGTGTGTGTGTGTGTGTGTGTGTGTGTGTGTGTGTGTGTGTGTGTGTGTGTGTGAGCGAGCAAGCGAGGGGTAATGAATGGCAATGCTGTAGCCTGCGAAGTTAACTGAGACACGGCTGTTGCTGTTACCACTCAGATAAGCAGCTCTGCTCAGTGGGGGGGGGGAGCCTGCCACGGTGTACAGCCAACCGGTTCTCAGAGTTCTTCTCAGTGGCAGGGTGAGCCTGTTATTGAGGGAAACAATGCTGAGTTTCTGAATTTTTGATCTGCAGTCGCTCATTATTGGGGGATCTCACGAGTTTTTGAAGGGGTTACCCCCACACTTAAACAGGGAAACCGGTCTGGGTAGTGGCCCCTTGCTTTTAATACATAGCATCATACATCTCCGCAACGGGGATGTGCTTTGCATTAGGGGGAAATACTAAGGAAAGTAATCAGAGCTCACTCCACCTTTACCACGAGTTGCCTCAGACCTGAACTATGTTCAGGTGCAAACTTGACTTACTTGTCTGTTTGCTTATTTGGGAAAAAGGATTAAAACCAAGTTTATAAAATTGCTTGGTATCTTAACAACTTTGTCAGAGGCACTGCCAATTCACTTGCACATTCTTGTAGCACATGCAGCAGACATACCATCCATGCCCACTACTGTGTTCATACTGATATTTTTCAATATAATGAGTACCTCCAGTTCATTTACCACAATGCTCACATCAGTCTCTGTCACCTCAGTAACTGCAAAGTCACTGCCTGATGATATCCTTTCAAAGTGATCACTTAACTATTTCTTCTGCTTCTGTCACTTTCCTACCATCGGAACTGAGTAAAGTTTTCTTTCCATAATCATTCTTTCTCTTACTTGCTACATAGTGAAAAAGAACAGTTTCGGATTTACCTTGGCCTGTTTAGCTAATTTTCTCTCGAACTCTGATTTAACATTACCATACTAGTAAATTACTATTTTGCCATGTGCCCTTTCCTCATTCTAATGATAATTGCTCAGTTTGCACTCATTTACTAATCTGCTGATGGATGTTGTCCACATTTTTTTCTGAACTCCCAGGTCTATAGCAGCAATGAACAATATATTTTGTCCAACTGGCCTCTATTTCTCACCAGGCAGACTCAAATGAACCATTTCCATCAGATCTACAATCTTCTGTAACGTTTATTTTTTGTTGTTGAAGTTCTTCAGCTATCATTAATAATAGCCTTCCTCCTGCCCTATTTTTTCTATCTTCTCTGAAAATATGAGTACAATATCCATTAATTCTATCCCTGTAACTACATCATTCTCTGACAGCCAGGTCTTAAGATAAGAGTAATTTTTGGCCAAGTTGAGCTGAACAATGCTAAACACTCCTCTCCTATATTGATGATACTTTAGGCATTCATGTATATGCATTTCAATATCCCCTTGGGCCCAGTTACCTTTACATAATGTCATTACCTGTCCATTCAGATTTGAAACCTGGGAAACTGCATTCAGCTCTTCATAATAATTTCTACATTCACACTTATCTATCCCAGGGGTGGCTACACACATGCTTGATTGCTCCCCCTTTAATATCTTTAATTTCCCTGGTTTTGCACTTCCACTCTCTCACTGAACAACACTTTCTCCAAGCACCTAGCTTCAAAATGATTTAAGTGCAGTTGATCAGGCATATACAGTTCCTTATGTCCATCAAATTCTACTCCACACATCTATAAACTGCACACCATTCTTTTGCATAATCTTCTCAATGACTCATTGGTAATCATGCCCTTCTTTTCAATTCTATCCTATCATACCGAGGCAGCAGCCTCACAATCTTCATTTTCTTACTCTTCGTTTTTGCTTCTTCTTACAACTCTTTCATACTTTCTCTCATTGCATATTTCTCATCTTTCAAATCATTTGTGCCTGCCAAAACAATTAAGTCATTTGCTTCTTTCTTCTGCAAACTTAAAGCTTCACACCTGGAAAACATCTTTTGTCACGTTCTCATTAAGTATATCTCTTATCGTTGAATCCCCATACAATACTATCTCTTTTCTCCCAGTTTCTCACACATTTATGATTTCCCCCACTCACTCTCTCTTTCATTTTCCATCCTTCTGTAACACATGCCAATTGTTTCTCCAGTCATTCAAGCTCACATTTTGTCTTGTGAAGGAGTACGCATAAGCATGCAATTTCTTTCCATTCTAACATCTTATCATTCATATTGTTACTTTCAACCACTTCCTTCAATCTCTCATTCATATTTTGTGCACTATCATTCACTGCTTCTGCTATATTCACCACAATACTTTGATAATCTTGCCTTATATCCATAATATCAGTCACTGCATTCTTTCTTTCCTGTCACAACTCATATTTTTTATACTCGTTTGTGAAACATTTCTGACAAATATTCTCTCCATTTTTCCTCTGATACCACATTTATTATGGACAATGAAGGGAAGAGAAAGAAGATCTCAGCAAGAATAATTTTGGTTATTATATCAGAGAAGGAGCCTCCGTAGCTCAGTCAGTATAGATGAAGCCCTTTAGTCAGAAAGACCTGGGTTCGATTCCCATCCATATGTAAGGAACCAGTCTCATACGGAGATGGCGGGTTTTTCTCCCAGTAACTTAGGTTTTTCATCCCCCTAAACAGGAAAACTGGTCCCATGAACACACACACAGCTAAAGTTATAAATATACTTACGGCAAGGAAGGCAATGGGAAACCACCAGCTCATAATCATCTCCCTGGTTTGTAGCATATGCTGCCCCACCAGCCACAAGGCTGAAGGGAAAATACATACTACACATATCAGAGAAGTGCTTTATTCAGGAGACTGAAAGCAATAATCAGGCCACTGAAAGAGGCATAGAAATCTGAGAGGTCATACTGATTGGAACCACTTTAATGTTATTGGATACAAGGCTCAGATGGCAGGAAGAAGAACAATTTGTGGAAAAAGAAACATGGACAAGATCATGGTCAGAGTTGCCAAGAGGAGAGTTTATATGGATGGAGTATTTGGAGAGAGAGAGAGAGAATATGGCAACAATGACAGTCTTCAAAAATTAAAAGATATCCCCCCCCCCCTAGCAAAGTGATTAGGAATGTAATTGTACTGTGCTTATCTTTGCTGATATCTTAGTTGTAACTTCAGCTGATAGTGCATTAACTTGTTGAATGTCATATTTTTATTCCTTTAATTCCTCTCTACTAGTGTTATAAATTTGAAGCAGCCATCATTATGCAATGTTATATTAAAAATTACAGAAATCATGTTTTTTGGTGTTGCTATCATGAAAAACCATATGATGTGAACTGACAACAGAATGTAGAATGCGTGTTCCATGAACACACATTAATACACAATACTTAAACAATAACATGACTAATAAAAACATTTTTACTATTGCAGAGAAATCTCCAAATTGTGATCTGAAATGCCTATCATCATCATTAGTGGCATGACTAGAAGGTTACAGTTAAGGGAAAGATTGAGCATGCTGGGAAGGCAGATAGGATTATTGGGAATTCAGATGGGTCAGTGCTCATAGCAAATTTGGAGTTGAAGTAGGAGTGTGGTTATCAGGGCTATATTCTTCTCATAAGTGTGCAGTGAATAAAAACAGAATAGATGACCATCAGGAATGTGAGCATCTTATTTGTGAATGAATTTAAAGAGAAGTAAGATTGGCAAATGTAGATCTTCATGAATCCTAAAATAAATGAAGATACTTAAACAATAACATGAATAATAAAAACATTTTTACTATTACTATTAATCAGATTTTCCTTTTCTACAGATTAACTTCTGTAAGAAAGGTTTATTTTATTATTAATATTTACAGGGACAGGGAGACATGGAATAGGAAGAGTAGAAGTTGAAAGTGGCAGTGAACATGTGTATGAAGATGGAGTATATGGTGATGTGGGTGGGGAAGTTGAGACTAAGCAGATATATGTGGTGAGTGGTGATATAGGTGATTGGGCAGTGAGGTGGGAAAATCACAACCAACACATGGCTTGGATAGGACTGACTATAGACCTAAAGTGAACTGCTGTGTTTGTTTACAAATGCCAGGAGTATCAGAAATAAGAGGGATGAAATGGTTTCAGTGTTTGAGTTTATTCACCCCAAAACTCAATGGAATAAGTGAAATATGGTTGGATGAAGATGATATCGTAATGGGAATAGAAATGGAAGGATACAGTATTTTTTACTCCCACAATGAAAGGCTTTTGTCTTTTGTAAACCTATAATGAATTTATGCTGTGGGTGAGCTATGGATTCTTTTTCAATTGTTATTGATTTTGTGTGTGCGTGTGTATTACAAAACTTCGTTGCCCACATTGTTGAGTATGTTGTGCTTAACAATGCAACAGATAATTAGAAATATTTTTCAATATATCATCAGATTCTTGTATGGCTGCTATAGTTGCTGCACTACTCTATTACTGTTTTCTTTGCTAATTTTCATTTTGCATGAGAAGAAATCCTACATAATTAGGATGAAATGTGTTTATTTTTTATTTATTTATTTTATTAAAGTAATTATTAATATCTTGTTTTGATTTACTGCCTTATAAATTCATACACACGCACACATATATATATATGAAGTGTGACAATTTAATTCCTGGAACAGCTGCATATGTCACCCGTGTGGTGATTTTAATTGGAGTCACATGAATAATCATCTTTGTACATGTTTTAACTAATGCACGCATAAACCTCAAGCCAATAGAGCCATTTGCTAATTGGCTATTGTAAAAACAATAGAGATCTGCATAAACTGTGGTGCAAATCTGTGTGATTGAAATTTGGAGCAACATGTTAACATCAAATTTTGTGTGAAAATCTGCAAAACTGCTATTGAAACATTGGAGCTATTGAAAGTGGCATATAGTGCGGATGTTCTGAAAACATCAAGCATCTTTGAGTGGCATAAGTGATTAAAGGTGGGAAAGAAGATGCAAACAACAGTCCCAGAAGTGGGCAGCCAAAAACAAAAAAAACGACGGACACAAATGTGAACAGAGTGTAAGATTTGGCATGATCTGACAGACGATTAAGTATGTGATTAATGGATGATGAATTGCAAATGAATCGAAAAAGTCAGGGTAATTTTAACTGATTTAAAAGATTTCTGCTAAGTTTGTGCTTCAGATCTTAACAGATGAACAGAAGCAGTGGCAGCTTCAAGTTGTGACTGATCTTTCTGCAAATAAGCACATGTTTCTGAGAGTAATTATGGGTGACAAAACCTGGTGCTTCCAGTATGATCCTGAAACAAAACACCAGAGCATACAGTGTAAAACCCTGAGTTTGCCATGTCCAAAAAAAGCATGCATGTCGCGTTTGCAGTTCAAGACCATGCTGGTGTGTTTCTTTGATCATAAGAGGATAGTCCACTATGAATTCATTGAACAGAGACAAATGGTCAACCAACAATGCTATTTAGAGGTGCTGAAAAGATTAAGAGATTCTGTTCAGAGAAAAAGACCTGAATTGTGGCCTGACAAGTGGATGATCACAACAATGCACCAAACCATAGTGCACTCATCGTGAGAAAGTTTCTGGCCAAAAATTCAATTACCAAATTAGGTCATCCTGCTTATTCACCCAACTTAGCTCCCTGTGATTTCTGGCTATTTCTAAAATTAAAGACTGCCCTAAAAGGACAAAGATTTTCTGACATAGCTGATATCCAGCATAATGGATTTAAAGGAACTCAAGAGTATTCTGGAAAATTGATTTCCAGGCCTGTTTCCAAAAAAATGGGAACCAGTGTATAAATGCACAAGGGGGACTACTTCGAAGGTGAAAGTAACCACTGACTTTTCAACTAGAACTCAGTCTCCAAATTAAACTTTTATTACAGTTAATTGTCATGTTCCGTTATATTGGAAATGCAATGCTTTTATGGTCTTCCATTTTACACATTTTTATGCTGTGACACCTGATGAAGTCGGCTTTTTGACGAAACTAGTCATGTTCTATTAAAGTTCTGATTTTAAATCCTTGGCATTCAGTCATTAAAATTTAACTAATATATATACAGGGTGTTCGGGATAAATTTGACATATTTATAATTAATTATATTTTTCCGTAAGTTACATGTATTAACACACACTTCTCTTCATTTAAAAGTTTGGACCCTTCTTCATTCGTATACAAGATGTCAGAAAGGATGGATAGCTGGAACCCACCTGAATCATGGAAGAGAATAACTTGTATCATGATGATTCATGCCCGCCATCAAAATAAGGATATTACGACTGCTGCCCAATGCTCCCTGAATACAGTAAAAACAATCAGGCATGAACTAGAGACTTGCAATGGTGACTACGAGGATGTAGCAAGAAGAAAGATCCCTAGCAGACGATCTGATTGTGTTCGTACAGCAGAATTCCTCGCAAATCTGCAGGAACAGGTGTTGAAGAACCCTGGCATTGGAATTCGGGCTTTGTTCGTGGAGTTGCTAACTGTAGTCAAGCCCTGGATAACAAGGGTAGCCAATGGTAGGCCGTATGTATGGCAGCAGGATTCGGCCCCTTGCCACACCTCTGGGAAAAGTCAAAAATGGTTGTCTGAAAATTTCTACGACTTCACCAGTCCAAATGTTTGGCCTCCAAACTCCCCAGACCTTAACCCCATGGATTATTTTGTATGGGGCGCAGTTGAAAAAGACACCAATCGCACTTCCAGTAATACAAAAGCCCAGTTAATGGATAAAATTAAAACAGTTTTTGTGGCCCTTCCCAGGGAGACTGTAGCATCAGCTTGTTCGAGGTTCCGAAGCAGAATTGAAGCTGTGATCGATGCTAATGGTGGTTATTTTGAGTAAATCTTGTTGATAGTATTGTAATTAACTCTGCCTGTAATGTTTTTTTGTCAATTCATTAAATTTAATAGATACAAAGAAGATTTTCTTTTTCCTTACGAAACTGTCAAATTTATCCCGAACACCCTGTATATATATATATATATATAGAGAGAGAGAGAGAGAGAGAGAGAGAAAAAGGACAAAATCGGAACGAGTAGTGTCTTAAATTAGCATAAAGTGGGTTAATTCTAGTTCGCCTATGGACTTTATACTTACAATTTTAGCTTCCTTTTATACCATACCAAAAAGCTATCTGTTATCTTAGTTTGCGATGAATCCACCGCCTTGAACAATATTTCATACAACGTAGCTTATCATGACTACGTAACTTCCGCGTTGCAGTGTTTGATTATTTGATTACAGATTTTCTGTACTACATCTCAATTCAAATTGCCAGTAATCAAACAAATAAGAAATTATCACAGACAGTCATGAAAAAGATGCATTTCCTAATAGCATTCTTCTATAGTGATACCATGATTTTGCTTTGCTTAATTTTGGAATTGACAAATTTTAATGGTCATCCTGAATACCAAATTTCATTTCATTTTTTAAGTTTCTTGCAGAAACTTACGAGACATACAACAGTCTCGTACTGCGGAAATTCAGAGTTAAATTTTTGATTTTCGATATTTCGGTTGTTTTCGCGAGAACTATCATGATGTCTATGGTACATGTTTGCTCTACAAGTCACTTTAACTAGTGGTGTTTGCGGTATTTTATATGGTATATAACATGTATATAAATCCGACGAATGTATCAAAAGTCATTGCCGTCTGTGGCACTTCGACCTGTGACTTCATGTTAGACATACAATTTTGACGCCTAGTAACACTATCTCCCGTCGTTGGAAGAACTACAGGAGACTGCGACCTTCGATTGGAAAAGACCTCAGTTCGATTATCGTCCCGATTAGGGGAATCTTTTATATGAGCTTTTTCAAGTGAAGATGAGTTTGTAGATCCTTTTTTGTTGTTGTTTTGTTTCGTAGATTTTTTCCCCCCTCGAAACTCGGTGTTTTCATCATCATACTGGCAAATCTTCCAGAGAACACATGCAATTACCAAACAGAAATACTACTCGTGGGTGATGACGTAGTATGTAGATGGTGGATAAATGACGCAGTGTGTAGATGAAGGATAAATGTAGACGATGGGAATATTAAACCATCTTCCTTTACTTCCTTCAATTCTAACTGCTGATTTACAACTCAAATAAAGAGTAAGTATTGCTTGATATAATGCCCCATTGACACCATATAACTGTTGTGTATTGAATAGCTTCTCTCTTGGCACCTTATCATATGCCTTTTCCAGATCTACAAAACTCATATACAGATCTTTGTTATATTCCCATGATTTCTCCACTATTTGTCATAAAGTGAAGATCCGATCCTGACAGCCTCTATTTGGCCTGAATCTAGCTTGTTCTTCACGAAGCATTTCTTCTACAATTCTTCTCAACCGTTTCTCAAGTATACTTGCATATATCTTACCAGGAACACTCAGTAGGGAAATACCTCTGTAATTCTCACATTCAGTTTTATTTCCCTTTTTACATATGGGTACTATGAGAGCTCTACTTCAATCATCGGGAATTCGTCCCTCTGTCCAGGCCTTCTGAACTATGCAGTGCAGCCTCTGCAAGATTTTTATACCACCGTACTTCAGCATTTCTGGTCGAATATCATCTACTCCTGCTACCTTTCCACATTTTAAGCCTTTGATGGCCTTTTCTACTTCAAGTATGGATATGTATTCCTGACTGTATGCCTGTTAAGTGTTTTTTACCACTGTGCTATCACCGCTTGTTTCATTTAGCAATTTCTTGAAGTAATTACTCCATACTTCAAGGATATCTTTTTTTCTTCCATTTTCATGTCACCTTTATCATCTCTAACTCCTTTTACAATACTCTTTCCTCCATTTCTAAGTTTCTTCAACAACCTCCAAAATATTTTGCCACCTTCTTGATATTGATTTTCTATGTTCTTGCGAAAGTCCTCCCATGACTTTTGTTTAGCTAGTTTTACACAGTGTTTAGCTTTCTTACATTTGTCTCTGTATTCTCTAAGAGCACAAGCTGACTTATTTGTCAGGAACTTTTGATATGCTTTCTTCTTTTCCTTCACTGCCTCTCTTACTTTCTGTGTCCACCATGGAGTTCTGATTTTTCTATCCTTGCAGACAACTCCCCACATGCCTCTCTAGCTGAATCAATCAAGGTTTTCTTCAAGGCTTGCCACTGAATCTCTAAAGTTTTCCTGTTCTCAAACTCTGTCATTTTTTCTTCAATAATCTTTGTGTATTTTAGTCTACAGTTCACATCTGATAGCTGCTCAACTTTTATTTGCTTTAAAACTTCCTTACATGTTATTCTTTTAAGTATGAAATTCAATTTTATCCTGCTCAAGACTAAATAGTGATCACTTCCAATTTCAAATCCTCTGTACACTCTGGTGTCCTGCACCAGGGAGAAAACGTCATTATCAACAATAACATAGTCAATGAGACTTTTCTAATTTCTTGCCTCTTCTCTCCATGTGAATTTGTGTGCATTTTTTGTTGGAACATGGTGTTAGTAATAACCAGTCCATGTCCTGAGCAGAAATCCAACAAATATTTGCCATTATTATTAGGTTTGCTATTTTCTCCAAATTTTCCGAATATATTTTTTTATGTCTGACAATCATTTCCTACTCTACTATTTAGATCCCCAACAAGGACCAACTTTTCCTTTTTCATTGTGTCAGTTGCTTTTTCTAAAGCCTCAAAAAAATTCCTCCAGTTCTACCTTAGTAGAACCTTCTGTGGGACCATAGGCACAAATAGTCTCATTGTCCAGTTCCCCTTCTGATATTTGCCCACATCACTCTACTTGAGACTGCCTGCCATTCAAGAAGATTATTTAGGTGTAGACCACATGGGCCCAGGCTTAGAGCAGCAAATTTCAGGGGCGGTGGAAATTTCCAGGCTCTCATTTTTGTAATTATAACATGTTCCTTATATGCTGCATCTACTCACAAGTAGAAAAATATTTTTCTTTTCCTCATTGTAAGTTTAGTCTGCAAGCATACTGGCAATCATTTAATCAGATTCTACATAAGTATACAGACCTGAACATGTGCACAGAAAGCTACTGTATTGTTGTCAGTAACTTGACACAAAGGCAATAGGGATTGCGGTTGGAAGAGATTGATGCTAATTAATTTTGTGTCGGTATTATTCTTACCAACTGTAACAACTTTTCCCTCTTTATTATTTCGAATTCAAATTAAGATTGTTAATTGCTGCCCTTCCTTCAACTCTTTAGTTCAGTATCCTGATATCTTTGTAACAGTTAAGATGTGCTAAATCTGAAATTATTTTTAGAGTTTTCAGTGTCCTTGTCATCAGAGTGGAGATATTACTGTTTTATTGTTTTGCTTTTAAAAAGTTATAAATTGTGTAAATCATTCCAATACTTCCTGCGTGTTTTAAATTACAATTTAAATTTTAAAACATGAGTGACGGTAGAAAGCGACTTAGTGGTAGTGAATATAAGAAGAGGAGAAAAGAAAAGGAAGCGAAAATTAATGGAGTAGTATCAAAGACAAGAAAACTGGACAGTTTTTTACTTCAGTATCTGCTAATAGTAATTGTGATTTGGAAAAAGAACAAGAAGTGGTTGAGGAGACGGAAATTGAATCTGTTTCAAATGACGTGCCTACAACAAATCCCAATAATTTGGCAGCACAGTGATAGAGAGTAACGACCCAGCTGAGCGGTTTCTAAATGACATAAGATGTGAGTATATCGCAGTTAACGGGTTTCCACAAAATTTAGACAGTGATCTTTCAAAATCACAAAGAGCTTATCCTGACAAAGTAAGACATGTTTCTAAGAAACTCATTGAGAGGAATCTGATTAATAGCAAAAAAATAATAAGAGATTTTCTTGTTTATTCTCCTAGTACCAGAAAGATCTTCCGTGTGCCTTGTCACATTTTAGGTGGAGGGGGAGTTAGCGATAGTCACTTTGTCAGTGGATTTAATGACTAGAAAAATGTAGAAGCACAAGCGAGTCATCACGAGAAAACAACTAGTCATGTGAATTGTCTGATAGCTCTGAAACAAAGCAAATCTTGTAGGGAGAATTGACTTACAAATTGACTTTCAGCAACTGGAAGAAGAAATTAAGTACTGGAAGGCGGTGTTAAAAACAAGTAGTTGCAGTTGTAAAAACATTGGCGAGTAGAGGACTTGCTTTTAGGGAAAAGGATGACATTTTCGGTTCTGTGCATAATGGAAATGTAATGATGTGTCTAGAGTTAATTAGTGAATTTGATCCCTTTCTTGCTGAGCACATTGCCAAAAGTGGGAAAAAAGGAAAAGGTTTCGTTTCCTATCTTTCCTTTGCCATGTATGAGGAATTTATTAAAATAATGGCCGAGAAAGTAATCAAATTTATTGTGGAAGAACTTAAAATAGCTAAGTACTATTCCATAAGTGTTGACTAAACACTAGACTTGTCTCGTGTTGATCAGCTGTCCTTCATTGTACAATATGTGAAAGAACATGGAACTCCTGTGGAGCTTTTCTTGCATTTCATTCCTAATGTAAATCACAAATCTGAATTTATTGTGGAAGAACTTAAAATAGCTAAGTACTATTCCATAAGTGTTGACTAAACACTAGACTTGTCTCGTGTTGATCAGCTGTCCTTCATTGTACAATATGTGAAAGAACATGGAACTCCTGTGGAGCTTTTCTTGCATTTCATTCCTAATGTAAATCACAAATCTGAAGAGTTATAAGAGTCAGTTGTGACTTCACTAAACGAGCTTGGAATTGATGTAGCAAATTGCAGAGGGAGGGCATATGATAATGCTAGTAACATGTCAAGCAAGTACACAGAGGACTGCAAGCAAGAATTCTTGAAATAAATCCGTTGGCAGAATTCACACCGTGCGCTGGACATTCTCTGTCTCTAATTGGTACTTGCGCTGTCGAATCTGGTCGGTATTCTTCCTCATTTTTTGATGTCCTTCAGAAACTGTACATATTTTTCACATCTTCAACACATCGGTGGAGTGTTTTAAGAAAGCACCTGGAAACTTCTGCAAAAGTAATCAAACATCCTTTGCCTACTCGTTGGTCAGCTCGTGATGATGCGTGTCGGAGTCTTCGTGAGGGATGGAAGGAAATAATTTCTACTTTGTCCAAAATTGAAAATGACACCACCCAGAAGAAAGTTACACGATGTGAAGCAAGTGGGATTCTGTGGCAACTTCAGTCACTGGAGGTTGAGATCATGACCTGCCTATGGGGTTATATTCTCGCAAGAATGAATGCCACAAGCAAGAAATTAAAAAGTGTAAACATTGATATAGGAACAGTGTCTGAACTGTACGAGTCCCTCGAAGAATATTTCAAAGAACTAGAATTACTCTATGAATCCTATGAAGAACAGGGCAAGAAACTTAGTGGAGCTGACTTGTACAAGGAAGAAAAAGCCCACCAGGTTTTTTGACAACAGCACAGATGAAATTAATGAAAATGAAGACGAGTGCAATTCATCAGTCAGTTTCAAATCTGATGCTTATGACACAATTTTGTACAGTCTCTCATTCGAAATGAATCGAAGAAGAGTGTCGTATGAAAATCTCTTGAAGTAGTTCCACTTTCTCACAACAATGTATGTGATATGTGAAAAGGACGTCATAAAAGGGACATAAAAAAATTCAAGAACACTTTTCAACTGATACTGAACCTGAATTTGTAAACGAATGCCTACACTTCAGAGTGCACCTGAAAGCAAGTGGTCTAGAAATAAATACATTCCTACAACTTTCACAGAAAATTCGACAAGAAGCCCTACAGTGTATATATGTTACCAGCAAAGTGTGAAACATAGGTATTTTATAGAATGCGTGACGTTTTTAGGCAAAGTATGAAAAGTCTGTTTTATTTTAATATTTTACATACTTTCCCTAGGCACTGTATAGAATACCTAGGCATTATTATAGAATGACAAATACTATTTCGGCAAGTATGAAAAAGACTTTTATTGAAAAAATGTAACAATTACAGATTTTTATTACTATTATTATTATTATTATTATTCAGGCCTCCAAGGAGTCAAAAGACTCATCGAGGGAGGTCCTCCCTAAAACATAAAGTCTGTCAAGACTCATCGAGGGGAGGTCCTCCCCCCTGAGAAACACAAAGTCTATCATACCACTCTTTAAACTCACTGACCATTCTCGCTCCCACCAATCCATCAGGCAATGCATTCCACGGCTCAACCACCCTCCACACAAAGAAATCACTCCTTACCCTCTTGCTCACGGTTTCCTTTCGTAACTTCCAGGGATGGCCTCTTGTCATTCCTCCTTCCCGCTGTTCAACCAAGCGAAAGAAATCCCCAGTGTCAACCCTGTAACCACCTCTCAACAGTTTAAAAGTCTCAATCATATCACCTCTCCTTCTTCTATCCACCAAACTCTGCAGTCCACATTCTCTCAGCCGATCCTCATAACTATCCTTGTACAGTCCTAAAACCATCTTTGTCATCCGTCTTTGTATCCTTTCCACAGTTAATTTATCCCCTTCAAATCCTGGGGACCAAATCTGAGAACAATAGTCTAAGTGTGGTCTGAACAAAGTCTTATATAACGGAATGATAACCCTCTTATCTCTGCAGGTCAGTGTCCTTCTCATAATAGCAGCAATCCTCTGTGTTACCTTCACCACCTTTACAATATGTCCACTAAACTTCAGGTTTCTATCAATCATCAACCCCAGATCTCTTGTCTCCCCTACTTCCTCCAGTATAACTCCTCCCATAGAGTATGCAGCATCCCATCAATGTTTCCCAAACCTCAAGACCTTACATTTTGCTGCATTAAACTGACACCCCTATTCATTTGCCCATCTATCTAGCTTATTTAAATCCTCTTGCAGGGCTACCACATCTGCACTATTACTAATAATCCTTCCCAGCTTCGCATCATCTGCAAACAACTGAATATCCCCCTGCAATCCACTGGCTATGTCATTGATATAAAGGTTAAACAATATAGGTCCTAGTACCGAGCCCTGTGGGACCCCACTTGTAACCCTCTGCCTCCTGGAAACTGCTCCACCATACACAACTCTCTGATACCTATCAGACAATAAGTTTTAAAAGAGGTAAACCGTGAGTAGACATAACTATACATAATAAATAACGGAAAAACTCACGTAGAAATATTATTTAATAGTATAATTTTCACAGGCGAAAATTATACTATTAAATAATATTTCTACGTGAGTTTTTCCGTTATTTATTATGTATACCTATCAGACAGCCAATCCTGAATCCAGTTGACCAATCTGACATCCAGACCCATGTGCTGCAACTTAAATATCAGCTTATCATGTGGAACCCTGTCAAATGCCTTTGCCAAGTCTAAGAAAATTGCAGTATATGCCTTTCCCTCATCTAATGTTCTTGTAACTTTATTATAAAAGGCTAGCATATTGCTAAAACAAGAGCGTCCTTTCACAAATCCATGTTGATTCTTACAGATAACATTACCCTCATCTGCCCAATGCTGTATACGGTTCCTCACTACTTTCTCCAAGATCTTAACAACTACTGATGACACACACAGACTGGCCTATAATTAGACACTTCCAGTCTGTTACCACCCTTATGCAATGGCACTATCTTACCTTCCTTCCATTCCCTGGGCACCTTTGCCAAAGCCAGACTTTCATTGAAAAGCCACGTTAAAGGCACTGCCAATTCCCTAGCACATTCTCTCAAAACTCGTGGTGAAATACCATCCAGTCCCACAGCTTTACTGACATCCAGAGTACTCAGTATCTGAAACACACTCTCCTCCTGTACCTCCAGACCTCGAACCAGTCCTATCCCTCTAGCATTAAAACTGACTCCTCTAGGATGAAATACTCCAATAAAGTGTTCATTGAATAATTCCACTATGTCCTCTGCATCAGTCACTCTATTCCCATTTTTATCCCACAATATCATTCATCCACAGTCATTTCTCCATCTACTGGCCACATAGCTAAAAAATTCCCTAGGATTTTCTTTGGATCTTAGGGCCAATCTCCTCTCATATTCCAGTTTCGCTTTCCTTACCACACTAGTCACTCTTCTGGCCTGTCTTATATTCCTCATGCATCTCTTCACCTGTCTCCTTATATCTCTTCCATAGCCTCTTTTTTGCATGCAATTCCTGTTTAATATTGTTTGTCATCCACTTTACTCCAAATTGTGTCCTCTTCTTCACTCGTGGTATACAACTTACCATTGCTGATAACAAATATTCTTTCACAATTTCCCACGCACTAGTGATATCCCGGCCTTCCAATTCCTCCCTCCATGAAACTTCCCGAAGTTGACGTCTAAGACTATTATAATCACCTGCCTTATAATTCCACATAAGTTCCCGTCTCTTTGATACTCCTGCATGTCTATTCATTTTCCAAGTCAACACCATATGGTCGCTCTCTCCAACTGGTAGGAGAAACGTCAACTCAGTTATTATCAACTCTTCTGATGCTATAACCATCTCCAAAACTTTTGAACCTCTTGTTTCCTCTGTTACATGTTGCCTAAGACATTTGTCCCTCAAGAATTCTAGAAATTCCATTCCCCTATTGCTACATGCATCTTCCTCTCTCCAATTTATACTACTGAAGTTAATATCTCCCATAACAATCATTCTTCTTGCACTTGCCAAACTTAGCTGTCTAAACATCTCCTGGGTCTGTAGCAACACCCCACTAAATATCCTGTCTTGCCTACCTCTACCTCACACCATACGCTCTCAAAATCATTTGTCTCACTTCCTTCCAAATTCTCCGCTCTTAGAGGACATAGGTCATCACTTATCATAAGCAGTACCCCACCACCACGCTTTCCTCTCCTATCCTGCCGAAAAATGCTATACCCAGCGACTTCTATTCCTGTTGTTATATCCCCTTCTGTCAACCACGTCTCAGTGATCGCAATAATTTTTGGCCAGGCTGATGCTATCTGCGCCATCAATTCCTCTCCATTATTCCGGATACTCCTGGCATTAGTATAAAGCATATAAACGCCATTGTTTCTATACCCAGCATTATCTCCTCTAGATTCCCCTGGGCTCAGTGTTACCTGACATTGTCTCCCTTCTCCCAAGTATCCATTCCCACAAGAGGCCACCCCTGCTATCATCCTCCCTGGGACACGCTGACTCGTTCAGAACAGCAATCTCTCCAGATGCCTACGTCCTTCCTCATTCAAATGTAAACGGTCTCTTGCATACAATTCCTCTCTTTCCTCAAACGCACTCCAAGCATCCACATATACCAGTCCTCTCTTGTCACACATTCTCGCTATTATGCCATTCGATATCACCGCTCTTCTGCTCAGCTCATCATTATCATACCTAGGCAACACGCACACTATTTTTCCTCTCTCTGTCTTCTTCCATACAGTCTCAAGCAAAAATCTCATATCTCTCGCTGCCCGACTTACATTACCACTCAAGTCATTTGTTCCTACCATCACAATCATCTCATCCACTCTTTCTATTGTTCCTCCTGGCAAACACTCCTCATGCATCCTATCTTGAACACCACGGATCATTGAGTCGCCATACATTATACCTCTTACCATTCCCTCGCTCCTACTGTTTCCATTCTCTCCTCTTCTTTCATTCCCATACCTCTCTCTTCTACTGTTTCCATTCTCTCCTCTTCTAGCACTCCCATACATCTCTCTCATTCCCTGTCTCCTACTGTTTCCATTTTCTCCACTTCTAGCACTTCCATTACAATAATTATAAATTACAAAAAAGGGAAAAAGACCAGTGCTGAACTACTTGTTGCTACAAGATAGACTAGAATGGCATTTTGAATTGCACTTAACTGCCTTTTTGATAAAAAAGCACTTCAAATTTCGGCACTTGGTCTTGCAAGTACACCTCACAAATCCTTAGCCGCTAGCCGTGGACCTGAGCGGAAGCAACTGACCAGAGAGCTATTTCATGGTCAAGCACGTCTCCAACTCTCAGTAAGTCGTTGTGACATAAAGTGAATTGTGATCTGGCATAGAGTTGGTTTAAAATTCCTTCAGCAGTTCCAATTCGGTAAAAACCATCATCTGTCACACTCATAACAACCACCAGGTGATTGCGCGAGTCACCCCATCCCTTGTCAACATCTGGGATAGGAACTCGCACAGTGGCCCCCCAAAGGTGCAGGAGGAAATTTTTTGTTGGAATCCATTTTCATTTTTTTGGCCTGTATTTCCAGATTTAATTTAGACTGAATTTTACCTTCAACAGCATTCTCAATATTGAAGCAAAGAGTACACAAAATATTAACATCATCACCTTCTATTTTCTCACTTCCATCGTCTTTACTCTCATGTCTATAGGTGGCATGAACATTTCGGAGACGGATTCTGCACGTATGAGCACCACTGGTTACCTTCAAACAAACACAGCAGAACTGGAAGCCTCTTCAGTAGGCATGTATTTATCACCATTTCGTTTCTTCCATCGTGGACTACAGTCTCGTCTGTCTTTTGTGCAATAGACTCTTTCTCTTGGATAGGGTGATCTGTTTCTTCTTGTATTGTTTGAATCTTTTCTGTCATTTTTTTCAATTGCTCCTCAGTCTGTATGTCTTATAAAACATCTTGGGGTAAGGAAGACCTACTTTAGCTTTGCAGCCAAAGAGAGTTTCATATGGTGTTCTCGTAATACCAGAATGAAATGCCCTGTTCTTCATAAGTTGCACAAAACGTAGTCCCTCACTCCATCAGTCAGTTATTTCATCTTGCATCCACGTACACAGCATATTTTCAATGTCCTGATTAGCTCTTTCGACACTTCCTTGGCTGTTTGAGTGGTGAGGCTTGCCATGGATGATCTTCAAAGTCAGCCAGTACTCCTTTAGGCTTCTCACCACATTATTAGCAAATTCTCTGCCATTGTCGGATTGTAGAATCGATGGTGTTCCAAGCAATGTAAATATGTCCATGAGGTTATATGCCACTTCTTCCGCTGTCTTTGATGTCAGAGCCTTGAGAACCACAAACTTAGTGAGATGATCTTGGTATACCATTATAAACTTGTATTCCTTGTCAGAATGTGACTGAAATTCAAAGAGATCGACCTGACAACGGGAATTGAACTCGGGAAAAAATCGTAGGCTTCACTACAACACCCTTTTTACCACCTTTTTGTTTTTTATGGCACGGCTCACAAAGGTGAATGTACAGTTCAATGTCATGATGAGTAATGTTCTTGTACTTCTGTGAGATTTCTTTCAACATTCTGTCACGTCCTCCATGGCCAATGGCCAAATGAGCTTCATAAAGTACATTAAATAATTCAGAATCTGTGATGTAAAACTGGATTTCACTGACGCCTTCTTTAACAGGATAAATCAACTTAATTTTGTTTTCTACGACCATCACATCAAAGCAATTCAGCAGCCAAAATTCACGTGGTATCTTCTTAGAAACCATCTTAGCATTTTTCACATCGTTCATTAACTTTTGGTAGGTAGTATCAGTTAAAAAAATGCAGCTTTTAGCAGCATTGGCTCGAACTTTAGATAGTTCTTCGTAGAATCATCATTCCATGTTAACATGCCGTGATTCCTGCCCAGACAATGTAGCTTGCTCAGCCTTTTGTGCAGTTCAGGCTCTCTATTTGAGGCGAGCATCGATAGTCATGTGACTCACCTTGTGACATTAATACTCAGGAGGTCGTATCTGATCTGACATATACATGCTAATTGTTAGCATGAATATTCTTTAACCTATCTATTGTATAGGTTGAAGGTCATGAGTAGCTGCATATGTTACGAGTGATATTCCGCACTGTTTTTTTTTCTGCTATCAGTTCGGTTGAACATGTTTTTTGCATTATCTGAGAGATATCCCAAGCTCTGATGTCAGTATAGTTTAGTTGCTTTTTTTATTCTTTGTTAAATAATTTCTAGATAGTAACTGAAAATAAATAAACCATCATGTATTACTGAAATAGAGAGAAAAAGTATTTTATACTTTTCCGATTTGCCTTTAGGCATTCTATGGAATGCCTAGGAAATGTGTGAAATTCTAAGCGTTTCATACTTTGACGTCCCTCTTTCGGTATTCTATATAATTCCTAATTTAACACTTTACCAGTAACATATACATCCCAATCTGGGCATTGCTTTACAATTTTTCTGTGTAATATGGCAACAAATTGCTCAGCTGAACAATCATTTTCCACCCTCAAAAGGTTGAAGGACTACCATAAAACAACTATGACAAAAGAAAGGCTCAGCAACTTGGCAGTTCTACAAATTGAGAGCGATATTACAAGGGCACTGGACTACCAGAACATGATAAATACCTTCACCGAGCGAGTAGCAAGAAGTAGAATATTCTAGGACATTTTGGGTGAGTTATAATATATATGTATATATATTATGAATTTAAGATATAAATAGGTTATGCATGTAAATCAACATGTTCATTAAATATGAGGGGCGGCACTTTCTGCAGCCTAGGGGTGAGAAATACCTAAATATGCCACTGATCACACATGCTCTCTTCAACTGACCCAAAAGACTTTTTGCAAATGAGACATCAAGTATGGGATAAATAAAAACTATTGCACCATTGCTATGATACAACAGAAAGAAAAATATGGGTATCTTTGGAAATAGGATTAGATCTTAAACATTTAAATATTAATCAAAGTATTAACTTGTCTGAATACATCTTAGCCTTCATTAATACTCTTACCTCTATATATGAGTTGCCTAGTCATGAAGTTACTTCACATGCAAACTTTGTTTGCCTTACACTTTGATGAAGGATTAAACCAAGAATATAATTTCTTGGCATCTTTAATTTAAAGTTCAGAATTTATTGACAGTTCTTTTCAGAAATTGATACAAAGAATAATCATGGAAAGTTGTAGAATATCAAATTATGAATGACTATGGCTTTAAAGTGAATGATCATTCAATCTACATGCAGATCTTATACTTTCAGCATTCCAACTGTAAGCAAGTGACTTGGTTTCATTACTGGCCAACAACAGGATTACTTCTGCTATGAAGGACTTTTTGCACAAATAGGATGAATTTTTACCAAAAAAATAACTAACACTGGGTTTAATAGGTTGTAATAGATATTAAATTAAACCTACTAGGTTCACCACATATGCTAGTGGCTTCAGGGTTAAGAAGAACAAAGAAATATATAATAAGCAGTAAACATGAACCATTACATAACCAAAAGCTGAATATTTGGGAACTGCTACACAAAAATAAAAATCAGAAACATGTGGAACATGGAAGCTGGCATGGGTCAGTCATTGTTCAGCAGGTGTGCATGATATTTGGCAGAATTGAACTGATTGAATGAGTTAACAGAAAAGAAAAAATCAAAATACTCATCAAGATGATGATAAATTTAGTTTAATCCTTTATCCCAGAGATGAGATAAAGTGTGAGCAAACAAAGTTTGTGCCTGAAAATATCTTCAGAACTGAATATAGTGTTGTACTATCTTACCTGGGTAAGTAGTACAACACCAGGCAACTCACAACAAAGGTGGAGCAAGCTACCAACACTCCTATCCCAGTATCTCCCATAATGCAAAACACATCTCCTTGTGGATATGTATAATGTTATGCATTAAGGAATTGGCCACTACCCAGACTAGTTTCAACCTTTATTGAGGTCTCCTCAGTGGAAGCCAGGCCCAGAGTTGGAGATACCAGGCACAAGCAGTAGCAAGGTCATCTTTACCTATAGGAGTTGCCAAAAGGTTTGTCACCTTTTTTTATTAAATTACTCTGGATTTAGAGAAAGATGTTGAAAGTTTTTTTTTCACTAGGTTAGACTATGATAAATTTAGTTTAATCCTTTATCCCAGTGAGAGCAAACAAAGTTTGTGCCTGAAAATATCTTCAGGACTGAATATAGTGTTGTGCTATCTTACCTGGGTAAGATAGTACAACACTATATAGGATTAAACTAAATATGGATAAAGGATTAAACTAAATTTATCATAGTCTAACCTACTGAAAAATAAACTTTCATCAAGATAATGTTTTTGTTAGTGGGACAAAATGCCACTACTATACAACACTTTTAAGAAAATTATACGCACATCCGAAAGGAGCTTATGATGAAAAATAGCAGATGGCATGATATACATTTTTCCATTTAGACTTCAAGTTTTGAAACACCCTGAGATATTAAAAAAAATGAACAAATGACAATGCAATAATAATTTTCATAATTACATTATGAATCCATTCAATATATGATTTCCATTCAATAATATGTTTCATGTATTTTAAATATACAAAATCACCTATGATCAGTAGTTGGATCAAAAGGTTGTCTATCTTTAAACCATGATATAGTTATTGGTTTTTCACCAAATGCCTGGCACATTAAATTCGCACTTTCTCCTTTTTTGAGAGTCTGAGCACTAAATTTGGCTTTGAAGTAGGCAGCAACTATGAAAAAAAAAAAAAAAAGGTAAGTTTCATTCAGACTAATGAAATTGGAAGACATAAAATTGAGCTTTAATTGTATCAATTAATTAAATTTTTAATATTTAAGAAATGCAAAGAAATGTAGGAAATTTACAACCCATTTCATGTCATTTCATTGTATATACAGAGAAAGGTTTAAACATCACACATGAGAAGATAAATTTTTATTAGACTTTTCAAAAAGCACTCATTTAGTCAATCTTACAAGTGGAACAAGTAGAATTTTTTAATCTTGAAAAAGTTAGTCTTGAATTTGCCACAAAACAAGTAAATCAGAATGCATGCATATACATTATTATTATAAGGATACCTCTGGCAAGTGGTACACACAAACAACCGAACACTCAGTGTAGGAGGCCCATGCTAACCATTATTGACACAATACTTGTTATCTTTATCAAACTTATTCACTGACAAAACACTGAGGGCTGCCTCTGGGCTCATTTCAATCATTCACCACTCTCTAAGAAAGGAAAAAAAATAGTCCTTGCACCCTTGTTAACCACTTAACTTCCCTCTTATAATAATTTCAGGAATAATCCCTTACTCCCTCCTGTTCTGTCACAAAACAGTTCTTCAGAACAGTTTTGGACAGACCAGTCACCATTTGAATGACTGAATGCTGTTCATCACTTCTACATGATCAACTCTCTGCACAGCCCCACACACCCCACTTCGGTTGTGTTACAGCCATATAAAAAGAAATAATAACTTCCTTATCTCCTTTGTCAGTGTGTTCTTCCACATCCACATGATCCTTTGAGCTACCTGTCTCAATTCTGTAATATGCTCTCTGAGTTTACTATGCATCATTGTCCGCATATCCCTAGAATCCTCAATTTCCTGCAGTCTAATTCAATCAATGTAATACAGAGCTTGTAGTATTTTCATCCCAAATGTGCATAACCACACAATTTTCTATGTTAAACTTAGAACCATTCTTTGCCCATGCTCTCAGTCTATTTAAATCCACTCATATCTCTATAATACCCTTATTACCCATTATCCCCTCAAATTATTCTGAAATCAGCATTTCTCAACTGGTGGTGTGATGAAAAAAATTTGGTGGTATCTGGATAACAAATGGTTGAATTTTTTAAATTTATGATATTATCAAAAATAAAATATTAAAAATTCTCCTCCTCCAAAATAAATATGTTTTGCCTTTTTTTTTTTTTTTTCAAATAGCAGAAGTCAACAAATCACATTGATTTTCAAATATTCAACCTCTGAGTGGATAGCTATATATTTCTTAGAAAGCTTAAAATCACAAAGGAGTATTTTCTTGCATCATTTTCTCTTCCTTCCTGGAAAACTGTCTTACATGGCAATGTTGCTTAGCATGCATTGCTGCTTTAGTAAATGTCAGCATTAATTGATGTAATTGATGTCTTGCATGCTTGTCCACATAGTTTAATTCACATTAACATTTCCTTTCATTTAACTTCTAATTTCTGTCACTACAATATTACGATTGTAGTGACAGAAATTAGAAGGAAATTTTCTGGAAAATTCAGTCATAAGATTTGTTGCAACAAACATTCCCAGAATTGGAGACTATAAAATCGTTATCCTACTATTCCAATTATCACATGTTTTTCTGCAAGTGTGACTCCTGTTTGTTCTGCACAGCAATCATACTTCACAAATGCAGTGGATTCCACAAACATCATATGTTTGTTGAGATCTCCTTTCTTCTGAAAAAAAACTAGCAACTTTAGAAATTTCTTAAATTTAATGGTTGATTTAAAAAACAACACTTTAATCAACTTTGGATTAAGCATAAGAAACATTTTAAAGAATTTAGAAAGAGCAATAAAATTTTTAATGCCCCTTTTTTTTTTTTTTACATATTTATGTGAAACAGGATTTTCTTTTATGCTGTATTTAAAATACAAACATAGAACAAGACTTGCTTTGGAGTCAAATTTATGTTTGAAATTAAGTAAAGTAATAAACAATATAATAAAATCATATGTAAAGCTATTTACTGTCAAACAAGCTCAAGTGTCACATTAATTAATTAATTTATTGCATTTAATTGTTATCGATTACAATTAAATCACCATGTTAATGCATATTTTATAGTTCATTTTGCATTTTACATATTTCAATAAGTGGTACCCAAAGGTTTTCAATTTTGGTTTTGGTGTTACGAGTATTAAAAAAGGCTGAGAAGTGTTACCCTATATCATTAATGAACAAATTACAGAACAATGATCTAAGTACAGATCCCTGTGGCTACATCACTGGTCAGCTGCTTGTTGATTCTACTCCACTATATATCACTAGTCTTTGATGTTTGTCTATCAACCACCTCTTATCCATGTTATCGGCTTCATATCCATTCCTATTTGTTCCAATTTACGTAACAGAATTCCCACACAGTATCCTATCAAATGTCTGAGTCGGTATAGCAGTATCATGATGTAACTGCTTCTTTCATCCAACTCGATTGCCACTTTATTACAGAAAGTAAGTAAATTAGAAAGACAACATCTACCATTGATTCATGCTATAACCCAGAGTATCAGATTCCTATCTACTCATTTCTGAATTCTGCCTCTAAGCAACTTTTCCTACACCTTAAAAAACACTTATGTCATTCTGATTAGTCTATATACCATAAAAGAGATTTCTACCATAGTCTTGAAATCTCTTTTATGTAATGGAATTGTTTTGTCCTCTTTCCACTATCTATGGCTCATGCCAATGTTGAGATTGAAATTAAAAACCTTTTAATTTAAAAGCCAATTCTGTTACACCTTGTCAAAACACACAGGCTAATATCCCATCTAATTCTATAAGCAGCATCACTTACCACTATTCTCAGATCTGTCACTGCAATATTTCTAACTGAATGATACAAACCTTGCAACGTGATCAACCAGTAATTTAATTATTCTTCTCACCTTATGGTAGAGAGAGAAAGAGATGGTGATCTCTCCAACATAAGCATCTATTAAAGCTATCTTACCATAATCATTTTTCCTTGTTTTTTGCAATGTAGTAAAAGAACAACTTTTTGGGATTCCTTTTGCCCTGCTTGATTATATTTTGCTCATAAACTTGATGACTGCCTTTTGCTTTTTATTTTCCTCCACAACATTTTTTTTTTTTTTTTTTTGAGCTCCTATTTAATGATGTTACTTATCTATTTAACTCCTATCTGGGTAGTGACCCATCCCATAATGCACAGCAATATTAATGCCTGAAAGAAAGTGGGCTTTACATTATGGGATACTGAGGCAACTGATGTGAAGTCGCCTAAGTATCCCTCTATAACAGCCTCTATAAATAAGTAGCCTGGTCATGAAAATATTTCATGTGCAAACTTTGTTGGCTTATATTGGGATAAAGAATTAAACATTAATATAATTTCTTGTATAATTTGCTACTATAATTTACTCCAGTATAATTTACTACTATAATTTACTCCAGTATAATTTACTAATAATAATAGTTATATTGCACATCAATTGAATTTATCAAAACACACAAACATAACAAAGAACAGTTCATCAAAGCAAGTAGTGTGATAGGAGAGAATGAGAATATAATAGTTGATAGTGTGGAAGGTGTGAGTGACTGTGAAAGTTTAGGAGATGGTTTTGTTTGGGAGAGTGAATTTAGATTAAGAGTGACTGACCTGCAGAGGGAGATAGATGAGTTGAAAGAGGAGGTGGAATGTCTTGTGAATGAGAGCAGAAGTATGAAAGATAAGATTAAGAGAATGGAAGAGATAAATGCAAGGCGAATCAGAGTAGGAGAAAGAGAGAATTTAGGGAGTATGAGTGAGAGGTATGGGGGTGCTAGAAGAGAGGGAATGAGAGAGAGAGGTATGGGAATGCTAGCAGACGAGAAAATGGAAACAGTAGGAGAGAGGGAATGAGAGAGAGATGTATGGGAGTGCTAGAAGAGGAGAGAATGGAAACAGTAGAAGAGAGAGGTATGGGAATGAAAGAAGAGGAGAGAATGGAAACAATAGGAGCGAGGGAATGGTAAGAGGTATAATGTATGGCGACTCAATGATCCGTGGTGTTCAAAATAGGATGCGTGAGGAGTGTTTGCCAGGAGGAACAATAGAAAGGGTGGCTATGGCAATTAAGAGAGGTAAAAGGTGGATAAGATGATTGCGATGGTAGAAACGAATGACTTGAGTGGTAATGTAAGTCGGGCAGCGAGAGATATGAGATTTTTGCTTGAGACTGTACGGAAGAAGACAGAGAGAGGAAAAATAGTGTGCATGTTGCCTAGGTATGATAATGATGAGCTGAGCAGAAGAGCGGTGATATTGAATGGAATAATAGTGAGAATGTGTGACAAGAGAGGACTGGTATATGTGGATGCTTGGAGTGCATTTGAGGAAAGAGAGGAATTGTATGCAAGAGACCGTTTACATTTGAATGAGGAAGGATGTAGGCATCTGGAGCGATTGCTGTTCTGAACGAGTCAGCATGTCCCAGGGAGGATGATAGCAAGGGTGGCCTCTTGTGGGAATGGATACTTGGGAGAAGGGAGACAAAGTCAGGTAACACTGAGCCCAGTGGAGTCTAGAAGGGATAATGCTGGGTATAGAAACAATTTTCTATATCCGGAATAAGGGAGAGGTGGTGGCGCAGATAGCATCAGAATGGCCAAAAATTATTGCGATCACTGAGACGTGGTTGACAGAAGGGGATATAACAACAGGAATAGAAGTCGGTCGCTGGGTATAGCATTTTTCGTCAGGATAGGAGGGGAAAGCATGGTGGTGGGGTACTGCTTATGATAAGTGATGACCTATATCCTGTAAGAGTGGAGAATTTGGAAGGAAGTGAGACAAATGATTTTGAGAGCGTATGGTGTGAGGTAGAGGTAGGCAAGACAGGATATTTAGTGGGGTGTTGCTACAGACCCAGGAGCACAGAGGATGGGGACCAGGAGATGTTTAGACAGCTAAGTTTGGCAAGTGCAAGAAGAATGATTGTTATGGGAGATATTAACTTCAGTAGTATAAATTGGAGAGAGGAAGATGCATGTAGCAATAGGGGAATGGAATTTCTAGAATTCTTGAGGGACAAATGTCTTAGGCAACATGTAACAGAGGGAACAAGAGGTTCAAAAGTTTTAGATTTGGTTATAGCATCAGAAGAGTTGATAATAACTGAGTTGACGTCTCTCCCACCAGTTGGAGAGAGCGACCATATGGTGTTGACTTGGAAAATGAATAGACATGCAGGAGTATCAAAGAGACGGGAACTTATGTGGAATTATAAGGCAGGTGATTATAATAGTCTTAGACGTCAACTTCGGGAAGTTTCATGGAGAGAGGAATTGGAAGGCCGGGATATCACTAGTGCGTGGGAAATTGTGAAAGAATATTTGTTATCAGCAATGGTAAGTTGTATACCACGAGTGAAGAAGAGGACGCAATTTGGAGTAAAGTGGATGACAAACAATATTAAACAGGAATTGCATGCAAAAAAGAGGCTATGGAAGAGATATAAGGAGACAGGTGAAGAGATGCATGAAGAATATAAGACAGGCCAGAAGAGTGACTAGCATGGTAAGGAAAGTGAAACTGGAATATGAGAGGAGATTGGCCCTAAGATCCAAAGAAAATCCTAGGGAATTTTTTAGCTATGTGGCCAGTAGTGGAGAAATGACTGTGGAAGAATGATATTGTGGGATAAAAATGGGAATAGAGTGACTGATGCAGAGGACATAGTGGAATTGTTCAATGAACACTTTATTGGAGTATTTCATCCTAGAGGAGTCAGTTTTAATGCTAGAGGGATAGGACTGGTTCGAGGTCTGGAGGTACAGGAGGAGAGTGTGTTTCAGATACTGAGTACTCTGGATGTCAGTAAAGCTGTGGGACTGGATGGTATTTCACCACGAGTTTTGAGAGAATGTGCTAGGGAATTGGCAGTGCCTTTAACGTGGCTTTTCAATGAAAGTCTGGCTTTGGCAAAGGTGCCCAGGGAATGGAAGGAAGGTAAGATAGTGCCATTGCATAAGGGTGGTAACAGACTGGAAGTGTCTAATTATAGGCCAGTCTGTGTGTGTCATCAGTAGTTGTTAAGATCTTGGAGAAAGTAGTGAGGGACCGTATACAGCATTGGGCAGATGAGGGTAATGTTATCTGTAAGAATCAACATGGATTTGTGAAAGGACGCTCTTGTTTTAGCAATATGCTAGCCTTTTATAATAAAGTTACAAGAACATTAGATGAGGGAAAGGCATATACTGCAATTTTCTTAGACTTGGCAAAGGCATTTGACAGGGTGCCACATGATAAGCTAATATTTAAGTTGCAGCACATGGGTCTGGATGTCAGATTAGTCAACTGGATTCAGGATTGGCTGTCTGATAGGTATCAGAGAGTTGTGTATGGTAGAGCAGTTTCCAGGAGGCACAGGGTTACAAGAGGGGTCCCACAGGGCTCGGTACTAGGACCTATATTGTTTAACCTTTATATCAATGACATAGCCAGTGGATTGCAGGGGGATATTCAGTTGCTTGCAGATGATGTGAAGCCAGGAAGGGTTATTAGTAATAGTGCAGATGTGGTAGTCCTGCAATATGAATTGAATAAGTTAGACAGATAGGCAAATGAATGGGGATGTCATTTTAATACAGCAAAATGTAAGGTCTTGAGATTTGGGACACATCGATGGGATGCTGCATACTCTATTGGAGGAGCTATACTGGAGGAAGTAGGGGGAAGACAAGAGATCTGGGGTTGATGATTGATAGAAACCTGAAATTCACGGGACATATTGCAAAGGTGGTGAAGGTAACACAGAGGATTGCTGCTATTATGAGAATGACACTGACCTGCAGAGATAAGAGGATTATCATTCCGTTATATAAGACTCTGTTCAGACCACACTTAAACTATTGTTCTCAGATTTGGTCCCCAGGATTTGAAGGGGATAAATTAACTGTGGAAAGGATACAAAGACGGATGACAAAGATGGTTTCAGGACTGTACAAGGATAGTTATGAGGATCGGCTGAGAGAATGTGGACTGCAGAGTTTGGGGGATAGAAGAAGGAGAGGTGATATGATTGAGACTTTTAAACTGTTGAGAGGTGGTTACAGGGTTGACACTGGGGAGTTCTTTCGCTTGGTTGAACAGCGGGAAGGAGTGATGACAAGAGGCCATCCCTGGAAGTTACGAAAGGAAACTGTGAGCAAGAGGGTAAGGAGTGATTTCTTTGTGTGGAGGGTGGTTGAGCCGTGGAATGCATTGCCTAATGGATTGGTGGGAGCGAGAACGGTCAGTGAGTTTAAAGAGTGGTATGATAGACTTTGTGTTTCTCAAGGGGGGATCTCCCCTCGATGAGTCTTGACAGACTTTATGTCCTAGGAAGGATCTCCCTCGATGAGTCTTTTGACTCCTTGGAGGCCTGAATAATAATAATAATAATAATAATAAAATCTCAACTTTACTTACCATGCACAGTAAGCATTACAACTTTGCTCAATCCAGAACCAATTGCATTAGCAGCCTGACAAAGATAAAATCCTTTATCGCTCTGTTCAGCCTCACGAATGGTAAGAGAACCATTTTCCAGTGTATGGATATGAGAATTACTAATGATTGTCCTATAGTCTCCTGGAGTTGGCCCTACAATGTATCATTTATGATATAATTGAAAATGCTTATTATTAAAAGAAAAATACTGAATTTTAAAGAAATTACTGAATAAAATGCATTGATCACAATATTCAATAATGTGATTATTAAATAATAATCACAAAGAAAAGATGTTGAAAGTTTATTTTTCACTTGGTTAGAGTATAATAAAATTAGTTTAATCCTTTATTCAAGTGTGAGCAAACAAAGTTTGCGCCTGAAAGTATCTTCAGGACTGGGGTAAGGTGGAACAACACCAGGGCAAAGGTGGAGCAAGCTACCAGCACTCCTGTCTTGGTATCTCCTATAATGCAAAACACATCTCCTTGCAGATATGTATAATGTTATGCATTAAGGGAAGGGCCACTACCCAGAATAGTTTAGACCTTTATTGAGGTAGAATGGGAGTTCATGTCTCTCATCATTGGCCTTTGGAGAATAAAGCATGCTGAGGGTCAGCAGACAGTAAGAGAGGAGTATGATGTAAGATAGAGTAGGATAGTAGGAGGTAAAAGAGGCCTCAGTCAACCTGTTTAGCCATATTAGGCTAATTGGTCTGTAACACATAATCTCCATTTATCTGTTCAGAAAAAAAAAAGGTTAAACATAGACTTTTGTCTAGAGTTTGCATATGATTTTATCCAAATTAATAATTTACTAAATATAATATCCTTATTTGTATTCCGGGTAATTAAATTTTACTGCTGTTATTGAAAAACTGAGGACTTATGGTCCGGGCTAAATATATGAATTGATCATAGAGGTCAAACTTAGGGTCCAGAGTGAAAAAAATAAAATAAAATAAAATAAAAAAAAAGGATTTTTTTTTTTTTGAATACATTTAAAATATAAATTTTATTATTTAAATTTAAAAAAATTCAAATAATAAAATAACAGGACTTAAGGTCCGGTGAGTTGAAATGAATAGGGACTTATAGACCTGGTACCATTGGGACTTAGAATGGGGGTAGAGACTGGCCTGGGAGATGCCGCTCGCAAGGAGCGGCACCGCCTCGCTGTAAGCCTTCGCAGCACGGGTTCTCAGCTCTACCCCCCTTATTTGGAGTAAAAGAAACCGTGCCAGCGAAAGCTTTGTGGCTAGGGAAGACAGAGTGGTTATTCTTTTTCCTAGGGGGGGGGGTTGGTTGGGTTTTGTGGGTTCTAAAGAGATATACAGGGCTTGATGCGTCCCTGTATAAGAAAGCATATTGTCTGTGGTTTGCAGTATTTATTCACAAATTTAAAATCTCCTAGTAAGTGCCTTTCTTGCGCAAGAGATTTGGGTAGGTAGAAAAAGAAACCTTTCCTTATTCTTGCATACATTAAATTTGCGTCTCGTACCTGGGATTTTTTCCGTCCCTTCCAAATGTGATATTTTAACATGTTGATTAGGAAGATAGCGAACTTTTGGGTTTTTTGGACTGGTGGGGGGAATTGTAGCCGTACGACCTCTTCTACTGTCAGCATGGGGATTCCCAATGCTGTGCTGAGTCTCCTCCAGATGCTTTGGGCTGGTAGGCAAAAATAAAAGAAATGGTCCACCGTTTCCACGTCCCGGCAGACATCGCAGAAGGGGTCGCACAGGCTAGGTACATACCGGGATTTCACCTGTTTCACAGGGAGCCGCCCGTAGGCTATTCTCCAGGCTAGATCCCGATGAAAAGGCTGTCCCCAGCTGTTTTTGATATTTCTGAAGAGAATTTCATTATTTGTCCTGAGATTGGGTGTATCACGCCTGGAAAGTTGGAAGAAATCCCAGTATACTGCTTTGGGTTTGTGTGTGAGGATTGCTATTCCTCTGTCTCTGAGTGTTGTGATCGATTTAACTAATGTACGGTACCACTTGGGCACCCCCCTTGAGTAGGGTCCAGCATAGTCCGTGATCCCAAAGAGGGGGAGGAAAAGTCCTATAAAGTATCTAATTAGCAGGCCAGAAATGTGGTTGGAGTTTAAGGCCTTCCGTACGGTTTTGAACGTATTTGCTTGTAGCAAGCTTTTGTGATCGGGCAGAGCGTAACCCCCTTCTTTTTGTTTGAGTTGTAGGTATTCTTTCTTTACTTCGTGTTTTCTCCCATTCCAGAAGAAATCAATGAGTTCTTTTGATAATTTATTTTCTTGTGACAGTGTGATGCCTGTGATGTTGACAGTGTGCATCAGCATTGGGGTGACGATTGTTCTTATTACTGTTGCTCTGCCATAAAAGGAGAAAAAGGTTGGTTTGAACAGCCTTATCCTGTCCCTGCTTGTCTCCTGCAATTTTTGGATTGGTAGTGCTAGGGTGTCTGAAAAAGGCACGCCTAGTATTGTTAGGGGCTGTGTCTGTAGCGTTAAACCGTAGGGAAGTCCAGTGCTATGGAAATTTCCAAAACTTTTGATTTTAATTTTTTGTGCGTTAACGCGAAGACCACTGACTATGCTGAACTTTTGCAGCATGTGCAGATAGATATAGATGGACTCAGAATCTCTGAGTGTGGCCACTACATCGTCCGCATATGCTACTATTTTGCATTGTCTGGAGACTTGGGGCAGTGGAATACCATTAATTGCGGGGGTGTTATCAATTCTTTTGATTAGGGGTTCTAATACTAGGGAGAAGAGGAGGGGGCTTAGCGGGCAGCCTTGCCTAACCCCTCTCTTTATGCGGATTGGTTCTGTCAGAAACCCATTAATAGATAGTTGGGTCGTGGCTTCCGCGTACATGTTTTTAATTGTACGCCGAAGTCTCAGGCCCACGCCTGTTTTTTGGAGGATGTTCTGCAAGTATCTGTGGTTGACGCTGTCAAACGCTTTCTCCAGGTCGGTGGAGAGAAGTGCCAAGGGGTAATTTTTTTTCCTTAGCAGTCTGATCAAGTCTCTTAACAAGAAGAGATTGAGTCCCATAGATCTACCGGGGAACCCGTAGACCTGTGAGCTTGTTATTATATTTTCGATACCTCCCTTAAGGCGTGTGCAGATAATTTTTGCAAAGATCTTATAGTCTAAATTGGTTAAGGAGATTGGACGCCAGTTATTCGACAAAGTCCGATCTCGGTCTTTCTTGGGGATAAATATGGTATAGCTCTTAACGAATTCCTCGGGGATGTTTCCCGAAGCGAGAAATTCATTAAAGATGTTTATTAATGCTGCCACTGCAAATTCCCAGATAGATCTATAGAATTCTATCCCCAGTCCGTCTGGCCCTGGGGTCTTCTTTGTTTTCATCGTTTTGCACGTAGCCTTTATTTCGGCTGCAGTTATCGGCCTGTCATGCAGGGCACTGAGATGATCGGGAAAACGTGTTGCGTCCCACTCACTGAAGTCATCTGTGCCTTGCTGGTCAGAGAAGATGCCGATATACTACTGATGAAAGTGACGGAATATTTTGTGGGTTGAGTGTAGAATCTGGCCCTTCTCTTCGATCTGGTAAATCATTTTCTCGTCATTGGCCGCCACCCGTTGTTGGTTGTAGAATGCGGCGGAAGGTGTTTCCAAATTTCTGAGATAGAGTCTCGTTCGAAAATCGAGGTCCTCGACTCTACTCTGCCACTCTTGCTGCAGCTCTATTTCTACTTGCCTGATAAGATGTCCGCAGGGAACTCTGCTCCGTTCGTTTGTCCAGTACCAGCCGAGTTCCCTGTAGAGATCCCTCAGCCGTTTGCATTGTTGGTAGGTCCTTTCGCGCCCACATTATTGGAACAGTTCCCTAGCCTGCCACTTGAAGCTCAGCCAGTTTTCCCAGTCCCAGTTGGTATTTGTCCATCTGTCACAGAGGTTCTGTAGCTGGTCGCTAAAAAGACTGGGAAAGGTGGGAGGAAGCCTCCAAGGCCCTCTGGCTGTTTCCATAACCTCCGGGAGCGTGATTTTGAGTGTGACCATTTTGTGGTCGGTTGTCATGTTGTGCACTGCGGTGTGACGTATCCTCTGAACATATTGTTCCAAGTTTTGGGACACGTACACCCTGTCTAGTCTTGTCACTATCTGGCTGCGGCACCACATAGTTTCTACTTTGGAGGGGTTATTCCGCCTCCAGATATCGACGAGATCAAAATTAATACAGCATTGTTTTAAAGCGGCAATGCCTCCAGTCCCGGTGTTTGGATTCCCACCGATTTTGTCTAGACGTGTGTCTTCCACACAGTTCCAGTCTCCTGCAACTATTAGGAGTTCTGCTCCCAGGAGATAGTTTTCAAGGGCAGAGAAGAGACCAGTTCTGTGGTGTGGATTGTTCGGGGCGTAAACTGCAGCAAGTCGGATGGTACGGCCACCGTACTTCCAGTCCACCGTTACTAGGCGCCCTGTGGCGTCTTTTTGGACGTTGAAGAACCCCCCCCCGCGATTGGGGGGCGAATTAGTATCCCCACCCCTCATGAGTGAGCATCCCCGAAGCACCAGTAGCTGGTGGACGGATAGCTTCTTGAGAAGTTCTCCACATCCCAGTGCTTATAGAAATGGGTTTCTTGTATCAGGAGGATACTGATTTTGTGTGTTAACATTAGCCTCCAGACAGCGCTTTGCGCAAAGGGGTTGCGTAGTCCATTAGTGTTTAAGGTTGCGATTTTAACTTCCATGTTGGTGTTAGTATAAGGGGGGGGGGGGCGTTATCTGTTGGTTGTTCTATGCAGGCCAGTTCTGGTTCCTCGTCGGTGCTGGTTGCACTTTCAGCACCCGAGTCAATGACGAGCCTGTTTGGGGAGTCCCTCTCCCCTTCATCTTCAGAGTCCATTTCGTGGACTTGTGGTTCTGCCAGTTGATCCCTTACTGGGGGTAGGCTCTCTAGCATTGTTACATCATTGTCGAGGGGCTTTGTGCCTATTGTTTGACGTCGACCTGTAGTATGGGTATACTCTGTCTCGTCCTCCGATGACATCAGGCTGCTTTGTTTCGCTTTTTTCTTTTCTTTTGATTCCGTTTCTCTTGTGCGCTTTGTTGGGGTGCTGGGTGTGACTTCTTCCTCTTTCCTGCACGTTTCATGGTTTGCCACTTTGATGCTGGCGATGTTGTCCTGCGTGTGGCAGCTTGCCTTGGGTATCTTTTGGGTTTTTGTGGAGGTTGTGTTTTCCGTTGATGCTCCCTTTTCAGCCTGTTGGCAGAGCTCCGGAAAATCACTCCTTGCTACTGTCTCAGGCTTCCCGATGGGTGTAGCCCTAATCGGTGTTATGGTCCCTCCAGTTGCTTCTGAGACTGTCCTGTTTGGCATGTGTCCACTTTGTGGGTCAGATCCCCACACTTCAGACAAGGTTCCGTACAGCTTTCTATTTTGTTTTGATGCTTTGCAATTTCTGCATTGTATTCGAGGGCAATCTGCCCCAAGGTGTTCCTCCGAGTTACATCTAAAGCACCTTCTTTTCACACCCGGGTAGTTGATCATTACCCTCGTTCCCCCCAAAAAAACGAAGTTGGGGACTTTTTTTTTCATTTCAATCTGGATTTTGACGTCTCCTGTTTTCCATCCTTTATAGTCTGCATGCTCAATTGTTTTAATCTCGTGAATTTCCCCTCCATTGACTAAAGAATTTCTTGACTTCAGGTTTGTTCTCTAGGTATTCTAGTGGAAACCTGGTTATTTTTAGCGTTTTGCATAGGCTCCCTATTAGAAACGGTCTGATTGTTTGTCCCCAACAAATGAAACCCTCTAATAATTTCTTTTTTGTTTGTTCGTTTTTGACCACTATTTGGAATCTATTGTTCCCGTAAGGTATAAAACCGTATATATTTTCAGCCCCTACTGTTTCGATTAGAGCTCTCGCTAATGCCCGCTGATCTACGGGCTCGGTGAGCTCGATACCGAGCGTCCTAGTTCTAGGCAAAAAATGCGACATGGGTACAGAAATTCCTGACTACTGGCTGTAGAAAGGGGATATAAGGGAGGGCAAAATCGAGGAACGTTGGGCGTTCCTCCCCGCAAACAAAGCGATACCAGAATAGACGGATAAAACAGGCAATAAAAAGAAAAAGGTCTTACCAAAGCTGGGGTACTACTGTGGAATCTGAGCATGGAGCTCTCTTCTTTTTGGGACATTGAAACTGGATCTTCTTGAGAGGTAAACATCCACCTTTGGCCGGAGCTTTCTCGAAGGGTCCTTCGGAACTGTCGCTGGAATCTGCTGCATTCTGTCGATGTCGAGCGATGTCGATATTGAGGTCTCTTCAGTGGGAGCCAGGCCCAAGTTGAGATACCAGGGCAGAAGCATTAGCAGGTTATCTCTACCTATAGGAGTTGCCAAATGGTGTGCCACCCTTTTTTAATAAATTACTCTGGATTTAGAGAAAGATGTTGAAAGTTTATTTTTCACTTGGTTAGAGTATAATAAATTTAGTTTAATCCTTTATCCAAGTGTGAGCAAACAAAGTTTGCGCCTGAAAGTATCTTCAGGACTGGGGTAAGGTGGTCTGGGTAGTGGCCCTTCCCTTAATGCATAACATTATACATATCTGCAAGGAGATGTGTTTTGCATTATAGGAGATACTGAGACAGGAGTGTTGGTATCTTGCTCCACCTTTGCAACGAGTTGCCCTGGTGTTGTACCACCTTACCCCAGTCCTGAAGATACTTTCAGGCGCAAACTTTGTTTGCTCACACTTGGATAAAGGATTGAACTAAATTTATTATACTCTAACCAAGTGAAAAATAAACTTTCAACATCTTTCTCTAAATCCAGAGTAATTTATTAAAAAACGGTCGCACACCATTTGGCAACTCCTATAGGTAGAAATGACCTGCTAATGCTTCTGCCCTGGTATCTCAACTTGTCTCAACTTGGGCCTGGCTCCCACTGAAGAGACCTCAATAAAGGTCGTAACTAGTCTGGGTAGTGGCCCTTCCCTTAATGCATAACATTATACATATCCGCAAGGAGATGTGTTTTGCATTATAGGAGATACTGAGACAGGAGTGTTGGTAGCTTGCTCCACCTTTGCAACGAGTTGCCCTGGTGTTGTACCACCTTACCCCAGTCCTGAAGATATTTTCAGGAGCAAACTTTGTTTGCTCACACTTGGATAAAGGATTAAACTAAATTTATTATACTCTAACCAAGTGAAAAATAAACTTTCAACATCTTTCTCTAAATCCAGAGTAATTTATTAAAAAAGGGTGGCACACCATTTGGCAACTCCTATAGGTAGAGATGACCTGCTAATGCTTCTGCCCTAGTATCTCAACTTGGGCCTGGCTCCACTGAAGAGACCTCAATAAAGGTCGAAACTAGTCTGGGTAGTGGCCCTTCCCTCATAACATTATATCTCAACTTGGGCCTGGCTCCCACTGAAGAGACCTCAATAAAGGTCGAAACTAGTCTGGGTAGTGGCCCTTCCCTTAATGCATAACATTATACATATCTGCAAGGAGATGTGTTTTGCATTATAGGAGATACTGAGACAGGAGTGTTGGTAGCTTGCTCCACCTTTGCAACGAGTTGTCCTGGTGTTGTACCACCTTACCCCAGTCCAGAAGATACTTTCAGGCGCACACTTTGTTTGCTCACACTTGGATAAAGGATTAAACTAAATTTATTATACACAAAGAAAAGAATTCAGATCTGTAATGGTCGACCAATTTCTAATGGTTCTGCAATCATCATTAAAATCCTATAGATGATTATGCATTTCACTAAAGACATGGTTCGATCACTTGCATTTGGTTGACAAAGTTGGTTGGAAACCTCAACAGACTTCGAACGACAGGATGCTGCAAACAAAACCTCATCAAATGGAATCAGATAATTGTGAGTGTGTGGGACAACCCAGTCCGTGGGCCACCTTCTTTCTTATCCCCTTCTTCAATCACCTTGAACAAAAGAGGACCTTATATCCTGCACAGAAAGAGCAGCTGATTGTGTAAGATACTGGAAGTAACATCTGATCATATTTATTGTATATAACTTATGTATAGTTTCTTTTTTCTTCATATTTTACTTATTATTCTTTGTATAATTCACCTACCAAATTTAAGCTGTTCTCATTTGTAATGTATCCTAATTTGTTGTAAATAATGTTGTACTACTTATTACTGTACCACTCGTGTTTGGATATGAAATAAATAACTAAAGACATAAGGACCTATTAGATTTGTTCTGTATGTCCATAACTTGGGGTGGCAGATTTTATTAAAGTTTTAGAATTTTACAAAACTTATCAGTTTGATCCATTTGATCAGTTTATTAGTAAAATTTTGCAGAATGATCTGAACTGATATTAATAATTCTGTACTTCCTAAATATAATGTAATGAAATTTGATATATAGGATCTCTATAAAATTTTTGATATTTTCATTCTGGTTACTACTGGACCAAATGTAGCAGCAGAATTAAGCAAAACAAAATCATTTGGGTACATAAAACCAAAAATAGTAATCATTTTATGAACATGCTAAAACTTTGACAAATATCAGATTTTTACAGAGCACTAACATCAGTAGAATTCAATAAACAAATTTATCACAAGCATCATGATGGTTTGTACAAAAACAACAAAAATATTAACTAAAAATTCCAACTTTGAACAATTTCAACCCATGCTGTATGTAAATAAGTATATGAATTTGTTGCAATAACATATTTCACCATGTGTGTATACACACACACACACACACACATTTTTTTTTTTTAAATATCAACCTCACACATGCAAGGTCTCATGACCTATAACATGATAGTACCATGAGCAGCCGAGCAATCAAAAAGAAGAAAAGAATCTGCTTATGTTTCTTGAAGAGTTGGAGGTTGCATGTGTTTTGTAGAAAAAAAAACAGTATGGGGAAGAATGTTCAAAGGGACAGGACCGAGTTATACAGAATGAAGGAAGGGGTTCAAAAGCTGGTTCAATGAGTCTAGAGCCGAACATTATATGGATGTTGACTAGTAAAGGCATGTGTCCATACATGATTAGAGGGAGGTAGAAAAATAGCAGTGGCAAGCTCAGTGCAAGATCCATAGAAATACTCACACAAAATACATAATATAGAAATTCAGCATCTATGGGAAAGCAGTTAGAGGGAGTCAGTGAAAGAAGAGTGAACAGTTCTTTTCTGGATACAACCCAGCATTCTGATGCACCAACCCAGATGTGAGAGCAATATTCTAAGGTCAGGTAGATTTGAAATTTAAGAAGTGTTAAGAGTTGAGCAGAAGAGAATTAACATTTTTAATAAAATTAAAAAAAAAAAATAAATAAATAAAAATAAAAAAAGAAGCTTTTTGGAAGCTGAAGAACCTATGGATATGATGATTTTATGCTAGGATAAGCTCAATGTAAAAGTCAGCTGTCAAGAAAAGAAAGCTAACCTTGGTTGGTGAACAGCGTATTATCAAAAGTGAGAGTGGAAAATAAGGCAGGATTGTGTTTTTGGTAGCATTAAACTTCATTAAATTATATTCATCCCCCTCCTCCTCCTCCCCCACACACTTGAGAATGGCTAGGAGATCAGTGTTGAAAGCATTAGCCATAAAAGATCTTGAAGCCTGACTCATCTAAATACTACACATCCATTCCTCTTCACCATTCATGGTTTTGTGAATGGTGAAGAGGAATGGAGTGTATTCTCATCGGCAAATCTTCAAACAGGACTGATTGCGGTATGCAGTGAAGAAGTTGGCTATCAAGTGGCACCATCTTCTGGTCCCTAACACAATATTTTTTTATATCTGAAAATAGTGTGCATTCGACGGCGATTTTCTTGAGTTTGCCAGACAAAAAAACCCAAGTTTCCGGGATAAAAACCACGCTTGCCAGTGCCAAAGATCGACTAACTCGGGAACAGGTTGAAGGCATTAGCTGATTTTTTTAGTATATCCCCCCCCCCCTGGCTTATTACCTCTGTATACGCACATGTACATACTTCTTGCATTACATAATTAGTCTTGTAATACCAGTAAAACAGTTTTTAGCAGTATCTGATATCGATTAGAGCAACGTGCATCTAAGTCTTCATCTGCTATGTATGAGCACGAGTGTTATTCAATTTTAATAAGTGATATTTACAGTTTTCTGCCGCTTGATTTTATTTTTTATCGGTATATGTCGATTTTCTCCAATAACAGCTCAAAATATCATATGGCAGTCCTCCCTTATCTGCGGGTTCACTTCCTGTGGTTTCATTTACCAGTGGTCAATCACGGTCCTAAAATATTAAATGGAAAATTCCAGAAATAAACAATTCACAAGTTTTAAATTGTGCTCCGTTCCGAGTAGCGTGATCTAATTTCGCATTGTGCCGCTTCGTCCTTCCAGGAACATGAATCATCCCTATGTCCAGCCTATCCACGCTGTACTGTATACACTACATGCCCGTTTGTTACTTAATATCTGTCTCGGTAATCAGATCGACTGTCTTGGTATGCCAAAGAAGCTGTAAAGTTCTTCCTTTAAGTGAAAGGGTGCAAGTTCTGGACTTCATGAGGAAAGGAAAAAATCGTATGATGAAATTGCAAAGATTCCATTCATCGTTTTCTGGTAGCATCCTCTAGCAAGAGGGTTGCAGCAGATGAACAGCTCTTCACCATTTCTCTCGGTCTATCTCCATCATTCTTAAACCAGTCCATTCCGCGATGTCATTGAATCACTCTTTAGTTGGACTTCCACATCTTCTCTGCCACTCAACTTTCCCTTATAATATAGTTCTTGTCAGGTGTCCCAAAGAACCTCTCAGAAGATGTCCTGCAAATCTGGTCTTTCTTTGCATAATGTTCTTAAACAGTGTTCTTTCCATCCCAACTCTTCTTAAAACTTCTTGATTTGATATTCTCTCTTCTTTTCCATCTTTCTATAACACCACATTTCCAATGAATTAATTCTTTCCATATCTCTCTTTCTGAGTGTCCATGACTCACTTCCATAACTTGCAATACTCCAAACTGTTGCTTTAACTATTCCAACTCTAACACCTATTTTAATATTCTTGTTTATTAAAATTCTCATTTCCGTAAATGCCGATTTAGCTTTGCCTATTCTATTTCTAATGTTGAACTTTGAAGTTCTTTTTTCTGAGATCCAGCTACCTAAATATTGAAATCTTTCCACTTCTGCTAAAAATTTTTCCTCCACATCTTATCTTTACATTATCTCCTATTTTTCTGCTCATTATCATTATCTTGGTCTTCTTTGTGTTAATCCTTAGTCCGTACTCTTTATAGGAGTTTTCAATTCTTTGAACAATTCGTTGTAATCCATTTTCACTTTCTGCCAGCACCACTACATCATCCTCATATCTTAAGTTATTAATGATTCTTCCATTTATTTTTATTCTGTCTTCTACATCCTCAATTGTCTCACTAAGCATCTGTTCACTATAAATGTTACACAATAATGATAACTTGCATCCCTGTCTAACTCCTCTCTCTCTACCAGGAATTCTCCTGTTTCCTCTGCATTTACACATACTGACGCTGTTTGTGTCCAATATAATCTCTTTAAAATTTCCAAGTCATAAGAATCGATATCAATATTTTCTAGAATGTCAAAAAGCCTTTATGTTTCACTGTATCAAATGCCTTTTCAATGTTTAGAAATCCCCAAAACAACTTTCCACCGTTTAGTGTTTTCTTCCCAATAATTCTTAGACAAGTTACAGCCTCTCTAGTTCCTCTGTTGCTTCGGAATCCAAACTGTTCCTCATTCATTCCTTTTTCTATTTTACTCTTAATTCTCTCCAAAATTATTTGTGCCAGAATTTTTACTGTGTGAGTTATAAGACTTATCGTTTTAAAATTGTTACAATCTAAAACTCCCATCTTTTTTGGAATGGGGATAAAAATTGATCTTCTAAACTCCTCTGGTAATTCTTGTCCCTCATAAATTCACTTAATAATTTGCCATTACACCTTCACACCTTTTTCACCTATATTCCTTATAAGTTCTATCTGTATACCATCTATTCCAGGGGATTTTCCTTCTTTCATCTTTTGAATTGCTAGATTCAATTCCTCCCTCATGATGTTTGGCCTCTGCCCACTATGCTATTTTATTTGATTTTCTCCTCTTTCTCTGTCTCCAGAAAGTTTACTTACATATTTTTCCCATCTTTGTAATATCTTCTCTTTTGCTATCAGAATTTCACCTCTTTCATTCTTCACTGCTGCAGTCCTTTGCATCTTTCTCCTTCCTGTCATCATATTAATGTTTTTATAAACGCTTTTTATGTCATTTCTTTCTGCCTTTGGTGTTGTATCTTTACTTATTTCATCTAACCACTCTTCCTTTTTCCTTCTTAGCTCTCTCTGTATCTCCCTACACAAGTCTTTATACTGCTTTTTTTTTCTCCTCTGTTTTTTGCTATTAACTTTCTTCTTTGCGTTATTTTCCTCAAAATATTTTCCGTCATCCATGGTTTCTTTCTTTTCTCTCTTTCCTCTTCTTTTTTGACTAAATGTAATTCTGTAGCAGTAATTATGCTTTCCTTCAGAATCTTCCATTATTCACTTACATCATCACTTTCCTGTATATTTCTCTCATTCATTTCTTCCTCTACTTTCTTTGCGAATTTATTCACCATATTTGATGTTTTCGGCTGCTCTATGTTAAATGATTTGTTTTGTTTCCCTGTAGTTTACTTTTATTAGATTAATTTTCATCTTAGTTGACAACAATATATGATCTGTATTACAGTCTGCTCCTGGATATGTTGTCACATCTTTTATAATGTTTCTATATCTTTTGTTTATCAAAACATAATCTATCCGATTTCTTCTTTCTCACAGATAGTTATCCCTTAATAACAGCATAAAATCCAATTCCTTCCTCCCATGTGTCCTCTCCTCCTGCCAATCAGTGTTACCATAGTTGTAATCTCCCATAATAATTCCCCTCCTTCCACTCATTTCTTCTATTTGCTTATGCATACTATCTCCACCACCTATTCCATCACTTAGTCTATAGCAGCACCCAATTGTATATTTTGTTCTGCTAGCCTCAATCTCACACCAAATGGCCTCAAATGTGCTCTTTTCTCTATCCTGCAATTCAACTTCTATTCTCTTTGGCTGCAGCTCATCAGCTGTCATCAATAATACTCCTCCCCCCATTTTATTCTCCCTGTCACTCCTGAACACACTATACCCCTCACATTCAATCCCACTAACTATATCATCTTCAGTCAGCCATGTTTCACTAATGCCAATAACCTGTGGTCTGGAAGTGCCAACCAAGGTCAAAAATTCTTCCTTCTTGTTACTAATACTTTTAGCATTAGTATACATGAATTGCAGAAGATCATTAGTCCCATCCCTACCTTGATGCCTTATACTAACTATCCCATTCTGATTTGTTGTCCTTCTTATTCGCTTGGGCATGTTATACTCATTCATACACACAACTACCTCCCTAAGCTCTGCATATCTACTCCCCCCCTTTAATAAATCTAGTTTCCCTGAATTTGCACATCCACCACATTCAGCAACACTTTTTCAAGTCTCCTTACACCGAATCCATTCAAATGCAAACCATCCATCTTATATAGATCCTTTTGCCCATCGAACTCACTCCACATGTCCACAAATTCCACACCACTCATCCTGCATAACCCGCACATAAAGTCATTAGCAATTATGGCCCTCCTTCTAAACTCTTCACTGTTCACTGTCATATCATGGCAACAGACTAACCATCCTAACTCTCTCACTCTTATATACATATATTGTATATATTATCTTATATATTGTATATATATAATGTGCACCTGACGAAGGCTGTCAAAAAGTTGAAACTAGTTGTGTAATACTAATAAACATTTTTCCATTTCTCTCAGTTTAAGTCATTCAATTCTTTTTTTAAAATATGTATAACAACCGAGTAAATCAATCTTCATACATCTATAGCCCTTATGACAAGGCTTCTCTTAATAATATAAGAAATTTCCAGAAAATGCTGAAGAATATAGGCCTGAACATCAACAGGTTAGTGTTCCTAAAATGCTGTAAGTTCCATGCTGTGTTTCCTAAGTTTATATCCTTTAAAGAAAACATTATAATGGAACGGGCCAAAAGGATTTATTACAAAACAAAGTTAGATCTTCTCGCTGAGAGAATATTCGACACAAAACACACTCTCGGTTTTTTATTTAACATAAAAAGTGCATTAAATCAAAAAATTTAAGAATCTCTAGATAGTGACAGTTGGTATATCTCATTACAATGTGTAGTGAATCTCAAGCAACCAAAATTCAAAATGACAACAAACTAAAACTTATTAGAAAATCTGAAGCCTTGAAAAGAGTACAAAATAATCTGAATTTCTCGAAACCTCACATCCATCCTGACAAAGTTGTGAACAAGTGGTGCTAGAGTTGCCGTAGCACGTGACGGGGAATTTGAGCTGTGCTGAAGAAAGTGCTTATTAATTGGTGGATAGTCCGTTTTTTCTACGTTTTTGTAGTGCTAAGTTGTTTTCTGGAATACGAGTGTCCATCAGTGGTTGTTTTTTGAAGTTAGCTGTTGTCATGATATTGTGTATTTAGGTTACTGAGAAGATGGGGTCAGAATCGAATGGATAATGGTGGAAGACAAGATGAAGGATAAGTTTTCATTATTTAGATATTTCATTTTATTTATTTATTTATATCTAGTGTACTTAAATGTTCTGTTTGAAATTGTTTGTACTTTTTCTTATAGTTATACTCCCTGATACTTATACAGCATTTTTTTTACACTAATTAGCAACACTATTTTAAATAATGGCAGCAGCGGCAGTTAAAATTACAAATGGCGTATTGCCAAGTCCCCCACCACCACCATTTAAGGACTCTGTTGGATTCTGATTATGTAGATATTAGAGTAATTATTATTTGCTCAGAATCCAACATGATCTTCCATCACAAAGGCTACATTTGTAAATATTATTTAATGTAAATAACTTAAATTATAATTTGATATCATGTAATTACCTTAATTATATCTAATATTTAATTGTTTAATCAAAGATATGTGTTAATAGTAATAAGATTCTGTATTAAATATTATTAAGCTATTTTATTTATTGTTATGTCAATATTATAAGAACTTGTATTTGTAATTTAACTACGCATTTATTGAAATGCAAATATTCTATTTATTCTTGTTTGTGAAAGTTTAACGTTATGTAATAACTGAATGTAGTTGTATAGCCTAATGTAACATTCGCGAGAATGTTTACGTTTATCGGTTGTCATAGAGACGTGTGAAATAAACGAACGTGAGTGGAACAGAGCGTGGACTAAATAAAGAGGAGAAAATATATACGTAGTAGGAGAGTTGGGACGGAAACTTGGAAGCGAAAGGAAGCAAGGGCATAAACTAGAGAAGTAGAAGTAAATGAAAGTTCTTAAGGGCAGGAGTTAAGAGGATAATTTTTATAAGTGAGCAAGGACGAAGTGAATTTTATAGTTAGCTGAAAGTGAAGCCAGCAGTAATAATAAACGGGAAATTGATGCTGTAATCGGATAATATAAAAAGCTGGACGTTCGGAAGAATTCTGAATAAACCCAGTTGGTCTAGAATTGCGGCTTATTTCCGATTTGCCCTAAGGAGAACTGCACAGTGTTTTAATTAGTTTATGAGTGGTAACAAGGATAGTTGAAGTACCCTGCAGTCGATGTCTGGATTTCTGAAGCGCGATTGATAGTGTTTTAATTATAACTGTGGATAAGTCTTGTAGATGTGTTCTTAAGTGAAATAAAAATAATTTAAAAGTTTGCTCACAACGTATTTGATGTACTAGGAACTATTTCCGGTAAGGACTATCTTAGTGTATTATTTCAATGCTTGAAGAATTGAGTGTTAATTACGCTACACTTAACCTAACCTCAACTGTGGAAACTCTTCGTGATTGAGAGTTGAAGTTAAGAATTGTTAGAGAGATATTTTCAACTATTAATGCCTGCGATATTTTGAACTTATAGCATGACTGAGAAGTGTGTGAAAACTGACTAGATAGGAAGTTCTATTATATTTATATATGTGTAGAACTTTGTAACTCAGAAGCTGAGAAAGTGTATGTGAAGGCTTGGAAGGTTGAACTAATGTGATTGACTTGGCTTAATGTTTGACTTGTTTTTATTGTTTAAATTAGAAGTAGAATTTATGTATGTGTTATATGACCTATATTAAATGTTTCATTTGTTAATCTAACTATTGTATTTGCCTGAATTTCTTTTTACTGCACCATTCACAAAAATTCGAATCTAGCGGGAATCCCAGAAAGAGAATATATACTTCGGCCTGATTGAATGAAAGACTACTAACTAACTTTGAATTGATCCTACTATTTCATATAGACTTATCTAAGGATAGAGTGGCACAGTATAATAGAAATTTCTCTACCCTTGAATTAGTGATCAATTTACAATTAGTTGTGTTTTATTTTATGAAAGTGACTAGTAACAAGATGGCGGATTAGAACACAACATGAAAATAGAACGTCGCGACAACTCCATTTTGCGCGATATCATACAGGATTTTGTAGCATGCGGGACTTGCGGAATGTATGCGCAGCAATTGTATATGTGGCAGGAGGAAAACGCATATGTGGCAGGGGGAAAACGCATATGTGCAAAATGCAGGCAATGGGAGGAACATCGTGATTTAGAAATGACCATAACTGACCTCGTTGAGTCAGAGACGGGAGATTCTCCACATAGAGAGATGACGGGTACGATAGAGGGCGAGAGAAGTATGAATAAAATAATAAGAGTGGGGGGGTATGGAAAGGTTGAATGATCCAAAAGTTTTAGGAAATAGTCTCAACTGGGAGGATGAATGGCAAACAAGAATGGCTCACTTATAGAGAGAGATAGATGAGCTGAAAGAGCAGGTGGAATGTTTGGAGAATGAGATGAGAAGTGTGAAAGATGAAATTAAGCGAATGGAAGAGACGAATGCATGGTGAATCAGAGGAAGAGTGAGAGAGAGTTATGGAAATGAGAGAAGAGGAGAGAATAGGAACAATAATAGAGGAGACGGACTGAGAGAGAGTTATGAGAATGGCAGAAGAAGAGAGAATAGGAACAGCATAAGAGAGGGAATGAAAGAGAGTTATGGGAGTGATAGAAGAGGAGAGAATGGGAACAGTAGCAGAGAGTTGTATGAATGATAGAAGAGGTGAGAATAGGATAAGTGGAAGAGAGGGAATGAGTGTCAGATATAGGAATGATAGAAGAGGAAAGAATGAAAACAGCAGGAGAGAAGGAATGACAGGAATGCAAGGGAGCACAGGGACTAGAGATACAGTGATGTCAGGAAGGCAGGTAAGTAGGGGAGCACAGAGAGAAACGGTTACAAGAGAGAGAGAGAGTGAGGGATGCATGTGAGCAATCGAGGAATATGGTGGTAAGAGATGTAATGTATGGGGGACTCAATGATCCGTGGTGTTCAAGATAGGATGCGTGAGGAGTGTTTGCCAGGAGGAACGATAGAAAGTGTGGCCATGGCAATTAAGAGAAGTGAAAGGGTGGATGAGATGATTGTGATGGTGGGAACAAACAACTTGAGTGGTGGTGTAAATAGGGCAGTGAGAGATATGAGATTCTTGCTTGAGGCTATACAAAAGAAGACACACAGAAGAAAGATAGTGTGTGTGTTGCCTAGGTATCATAACGTCGAGCTGAGCAGAAGAGCAGTGATATTGAATGGCATAATATTGAGAATGTGTCAAAAGACAGGATTCGAATATGTCGATGCTTGGAGTGCATTTGAGAGCAGAGAGGAACTGTATGCAAGAGACCACCTGCATTTGAATGAGGAAGGATGCAGGCATCTGGAGAGATTGCTGTTCTGAACGAGTCAGTGTGTCCCAGTGTGGATGGTAGCAGGGGTGGCCTCTTGTGAAAATGGGTACTTGGGAGAAGGGGGACAACGTCAGGTAACGCTGAGCACAGTGGACTTCTAGAGGGGATAATGCTGGGTATAGAAACAATGGCATTTTTATGCTTTATACCAATGCTAGGAGTATTCGGAATAAGGGAAAGCAATAATTGGTGGCATGGATAGCATCAGCCTGGCCAAAAATTATTGGGATCACAGAGACGTGATTGACAGAAGAGGATATAATAACAGGAATAGAAGTTGCTGGGTACAGCATTTTTTGGCAGAATAGGAAGGGAAAGCGTGGTGGTGGAGTACTGTTTATAAGTGATGACCTATGTCCTCTAAGAGTGGAGGCTTTGGAAGGCTGTAACACTAATTTTGAAAGCATATGATGTGAGGTGGAGGTGGGCAAAACAGGATATTTAGTGGGGTGTTGCTACAGACCAAGGAGCACAGAGGGCGGGGACCAGGAGATGTTGAGACAGTTGAGTGTGGCAAGTGCAAGAAGAACGACTGTTATGGGAGATTTTAACTACAGCAGTATAGATTGGGGAAAGGAAGACACATGTAACAATAAGCATATGGAATTTCTAGAATTCTTGAGGGACAAATGTCTTGGGCAACACGTGACAGAGGGAACAAGAGGTTCAAGAGTTTTGGATTTGGTTATAGCATCAGAAGAGCTGATAATAACTGAGATGACATCTCTCCCACCAGTTGGACAGAGTGACCATATGGTTTTGACGTGGAAAATGAATAGACATGCAGGAGTATCAAGGAGACGAGCACGTATGCAGTATTATAAAGCGGGTGATTATAATAGTCTTAGAATTCAACTTGGGGAAGTTTCGTGGAGGGAATAATTGGAAGGCCGGGATATCATTAGTGGTTGGGAAATTGTGAAGGAATATTTGTTAGCAACAATGGTAAGCTGTATTCCACGAGTGAAGAAGACACAATTTGGAGTAAAGTGGATGACAAACAATATTAAACAGGAACTGCATGTGAAAAAGAGGCTATGGAAGAGATATAAGGAGACAGGTGAAGAGTAGATGCATGAAGAATATAACACACAGGCCAAAAGAGCGACTAGTATGGTAAGGAAGGTGAAACTGGAATAAAAGAAAAGATTGGCCCTTAGATCCAAGGAAAATCCTAGGGAATTTTTTAGCTATGTGGCCAGTAGGAGGAGAAATGACTGTGGAAGAATGACATTGGATAAAAATGGGAATAGAGTGACTAATGCAGAGGACATAGTGGAATTGTTCAATGAACACTTTATTGGAGTATTTCAACCTGGAGGAGTCAATTTGAATATTAGAGGGATAGAGCAGGTTCGAGGTTTAGCGGTGTAGAAGGAGAGTGTGTTCCACATACTGAGTACTCTGGATGTTAGTAAAGCTGTGGAACTGGATGGTATTTCACCACAAGTTTTGAGAGAATGTGCTAAGAAACTGAGCACTCTCAAAAAACTAGAATGTGCTAAGGACCAGATCAAGCCAGGCTCTTGACCTGGCTTTACAATGCTGCGGGAAAGGTGCCCACGGAATGGAAGGAAGGTAAGATAGTGCCATTGCATAAGGGCGGTAGCAGACTGGAAGTGTGTAATTATAGGTCAGTTTGTGTGTCATCAGTAGTTAGTAAGATCTTGGAGAAAGTCCTGAGGGACCATATACAGCATTGGGCAGATGAGGGTAATGTTATCAGTTAGAGTCAACATGGATTTGTGAAGGGGCTCTCTTGTTTTAGCAATATGCTAGCCTTTTATGATAAAGTTACAAGAGCATTAGATGAGGGAAAGGTATATACTACCACTTTCCTTGACTTATCAAAGGCATTTGACAGGGTGACACATGATAAGCTGATATTCAAGTTGCAGCACATGGGTCTGGATGTCCGATTGGTCAACTGGATTCAGGATTAGCTGTCCGATAGGTATAAGAGAGTTCTGTATGGTGGAGCAATATCAAAGAGGCAGAAGGTTACAAGTGGGGTTCCACAGGGCTCAGTACTGGGACCTATATTGTTTAACCTTTATATTAATGACATTGTCCATGGATTGCAAGGGGATATTCGGTTGGTTGCAGATGATGCAAAGCTGGGAAGGGTTATTAGTAATAGTGCAGATGTGGTAGCCCTGCAAGAGGATTTGAATAAGCTAGATAGATGGGCAAATGAATGGGGGTTTCAGTTTAATGCAGCAAAATGTAAGGTCTTGAGGTTTGAGACACATTGATGGGCACTGCATACTCTATGGGAGGAGTTAAACTGGAGGAAGTAGAGAAACAAGAGATCTGGGTTTGATGATTGATAGAAACCTGAAATTTAGGGGACATATTGCAAAGGTAGTGAAGGTAATGCAGAGGATTGCTGCAATAATGAGAAGGACAATGACCTGCAGAGATAAAATGGTTATCATTCCGTTATATAAGACTCGTTCAGACCACACTTAGACTATTGTTCTCAGATCTGGTCCCCAGTATTTGAAGGAGATAAATTAACTGTGGAAAGGGTACAAAGATGGATAACAAAGATGGTGTCGGGACTGTACAATGTTAGTTATGAGGATCGGCTTAGGGAGTATGGACTGCAGAGTTTGGTGGATAGAAGGAGGAGGAGTGATGTGATTGAGATTTTTAAACTGTTGAGAGGTGATTACAGGGTTGACACTGGGGGAGTTCTTTCACTTGGTTGAACAGCGGGAAGGAGTCATAACAAGGGGCCATCCCTGGAAGTTACGAAAGGAAACTGTCAGAAAGAGGGTGAGGAGTGGTTTCTTTGCATGGAGGGTGGTTGAACCATGGAATGCATTGCCTGATGGAGTTGTGAGAGTGAGAACGGTCAATGCATTTAAGGAGTGGTATGATAGACTTTGTGTTTTCTAGGTGGGACCTCCCTCGATGAGTCTTGATAGACTTGTGTTTCTTAGAAAGGACCTCCCACAACGAGTCTTTTGACTCCATGGAGGCCTGAATAATAATAATAATATTAATAATAAATCAACTTACAATCTTTCAGATGCAGAAAAAAGTATCCTCAGTAAAAGATTAAATTTTATTCCATCTCCCAGATCTATCCCAAAAGAATCACTCCTTACTAAGATAGAAAAAGCTACCTCCTTTCTGACTTCACAAGATGCAAAACTATTGAATCCATTTTTATCATGAACAACACAAAATCCCCTACAGATAACATCTCTTCATCGGAACGAGAGGCTCTTAAGAGGTTACGAAATAACAAAAATATAATTATTCTTCCTGCAGATAAAAGCAACGCCACAGTTGTTCTTAACTTTGAAGATTATAAAAATAAGATGTTTGAATTGTTATGGAGTGACACTTACTCAATCCTCGAGCGAGATCCCACTCATGAACTCCAAAACTGGACCAACAACCTATTGAACACTACCCTAGAAACATTCGCCTTTCTCTTCGCTCTCTTCATCTACTTATTCCATGTTTATATGGAGTCCCCAAGATCCACAAGGAAAATACCCCACTTCGTCCTATCGTCGAAGGTATTGACTCTCCAACATATGATCTTTCAAAATATCTGGCAAAATCTCTCAAATGTTTTTCTGGCAAGTCATCATCTTTTATTAATAACTCTGAGGATTTTGTGTCATATATTAAAGATATTATTGTCAAGGAAGATGAAATCATGGCTAGCTTGACATAGCCTCCTTGTTCACAAATGTTAGTTTGTGAACAAGGAGGCTAAGTTCTGATACTACTCAAGGATAAATTATCTAAAAAGATCTTAGCCTTACTTACTCATTGCATCAAGTCTGGATACTTTAAATTTCAGGATACCATCTATAAACAAACTCATGGTCTTTCTATGGGTAATCCTTTATCTCCTGTACTTGCCAACATTTATCTTGAAGATTTGGAAGTTAAAGCTATCTCTTCCTATCCCTTAAAACCAAGAATTTCGAAACGATATGTTGATGACATTTTCCTAATTTGGAGCCATGGCCGTGATTCTCTCCTCGATTTCCTTGAACATCTAAATGGTCAACACCGAAATATTAAATTTACAGTTGAGTTTGAAGCTAATGGTTCCCTTCCTTTTTTAGACGTCAAACTGACCCGTTCTTCAGAAAAACTAAAAATCTCGATCTACAGAAAACCTACCACACCAATAGATATCTCCATAGTCAATCCATCATTATCCTCCTCAGAAATTTGGAATAATTTCTACTTTGGAACATAGAGCTCACTCTCTTCTTGATGACCTGATTGAACTTCATAAAGAAATCAATTTTCTTATATCTACTTTCAGACTAAATGGATATTCTCAAAAAATTACTAAAAAATTCCTATTTAATCTTCCTAGTCGCCGTAATGAAGAGATGAGTAATGTAAAAGGCAATACCTCTATACCATACATAAGCTCTATTTCTCCCAAATTAGCCAAGGTTTTCAAAAAATACAACATAAGAACTTTATTTACTCCTCTTTCAAAAATCTGTTCTCTAGTAAGCCATCAAAAACCTAGTCATCATAATCTTAAATATCCCGGTGTTTATCAGATATGGTGTGACTGTGACATTCCTTACTTTGGCCAAACAGATAAGTCAATCGAGTTACGCATTGAGGAGCACAAGAGAGACATCTCTTACAAGAGAACATGTGCCAGTACTTTATCTAGCCATGTTCTATTTTCGGCCAAATTCTGATGAATTCCATAGTCATACAATCCTTTGGGACAAATCTAACAACATTTTCCATTGCCATGACGAATTGGAGAAGAAGATTATAGAATCTAAGGAAATCATCCTCAACCCTATACATCTAAACAACAACCTAAGCTACAACCTTTCAGACTGTCATTCTGCTGTGATCAAGACTCACGAGATGCTATACACATGCACAGGTCTAACAATGTAGCCAACGAGGGAACAACTTTGAATACGTTGACTTCAACGTTTTAAGGTTAAATATATACATTTACTTTCCGTGATGTTTACAGTTTTTACTTCCATGTTTAATGGTTATTTCTTTTATAATATGCAGCTGACAAAGGCTGTCAAAAAGCTGAAACTAGTTGTGTAATACTAATAAACCTTTATCCATTTTTCTCGGTTTAAGTCATTCAATTCTTTTTTAAAATATGTATAACAACCGAGTAAATCAATCTTCATACAAACACACACACACACACACACACACACAAATATATATATATATATATATATATATAATACAGTGTTTATATAATGTTTATATATATTTAGCATTTAGTTTAGCAGTTCCTCGGCAGTAAGGAATGATGGCGACCGCAGATGCAATCACAAATGGCGTGTCACCAAGTCCTCTGCCATCTAGAAACTCTATTATACGTAACATAATAAAGGACTTTGCAGCATGCAGTGCTTGCGGCATGTATGTGTCCTGGAAGTTGGATATGTGGGGGGTGAGAGAAGGGGGGGAGTGCATATATGTGCAAAATGTAGGTAATGGGAGGAATTCAATGAATTAGATATTTCGCTAACCAACCTAGTTGTGTCAGGGATGAGAAATGAATGTCAGGAGACGAGTAGTATGATAGGAGAGAATGACAAGCAAAATATGAATGAGAAAATAAGAGTCAGGAGTGTGGAAGGCTTGAATGACTGTGAAGTTTTTGGAGATGGTCTTGATTGGGAGAATGAATGGCGAATAAGAGGGGCTAACTTGCAGAGAGGGATAGATGAGCTGAAAGAGGAGGTGGAATGTTTTGTGAATGAGATGAGAAGTATGAAAGATGAGATTAGGAGAATGGAAGAGATGAATGCAAGGTGAATCAGAGTAGGAGTGAGAGAGAGTTTTGGGAATGATAGAAGAGGAGAGAATAGAAACAGTAGGAGAGAGAGGGAATAAGAGAGAGGTTTGGAAATGATAGAAGAGGAGAGTATAGAAACAGTAGAAGAGATGGAGTGAGAGAGTTATGGGAATGATAGAAGAAGGGAGAATGGAAGCAGTCAGAGAGAGGGAATGAGAAGAATGCGAGGGAGTGCTGGAACCAGGGTAGAATGATGCCAGGACAGCAAGTAAGTAGGGGAACACAGAGAGAAATGGTTAGAGGAGAGAGAGTGAGGGATGCAGGTGAGCAATCAAGGAACAGTAGTAAGAGGTGCGATGTATGGAGACTCGATGATTTCTGGTGTGCAAGATAGGATGTCAGAGGTGTGTCTGACTGGAGGGATGATACAAAATGTGGTTACGGTAATTAAGAGGGGTGAAAGGATGGATGAAATGATTGTAATGGTGGGTATGAATGACTTGAGAGGCAATGTAAATGGGGCAGCAAGAGATCTGAGATTCTTGCTTGAGGTTGTGCAAAAGAAAATGTAGAGAGAAAAAATTGTGTGTATGTTGCCCAGGTATAATAGTGACAAGCTGAGCAGAAGAGCAATAATACTGAATAGCATAGTAGCCAGAATGTGTCAGAAGAGAGGATTGGAATATGTGGATGCTTGGAGGGCATTTGAGGACAGAAGGGAACTGTATGTGAGAGACCACTTGCATCTGAATGAGGAAGGACAAAGGCATCTGGAGAGAGATTGCTGTTTTCTGAAAGAGTCAGTGTGTCAATGCAGGGAAACTAGAATTCCCAGGGTGGATGGTAGTAGGGTGGCCTCTTGTGGGAATGGGTGCTTGGGGGAAGGGGGGATGACATCAGGTAATACTGAGTCCAGTGGGAGTCAAGAGGGGACAATGATAGGCATAGAAGCAGTGACATTTTTATGCTCTATACTAATGCCAGGAGTATCCGAAATAAAGGAGATGAATTGGTGGCACTGATAGCATCAGCCTGGCCAAGAGTATTTGGATCCCTGAGATGTGGTTGATGGAGGAAGATATAATAACAGGAATTGAAGTGGCATGGTACAGCATTTTTCTGCAGGATAGGAAAGGAAACATGGTGTGGTGGAGTACTACCTATGAAAAGTGATGACTTATGTCCTCTAAGAATGGAGGCTTTGGAAGGCTGACACTAATGGTTTTGAAAGCATATGGTGTGAGGTAGAAGTTGCCAAGACAGGATATTTAGTGAGGGTGTTGCTACAAACCAGGGAGCACAGAGGGTGGGGAGCAGGAAATGTTTAGGCAGCTGGGCTTGGCAAGTGCAAGAAAAATGATTGTTATGAGAGATATTTACTACAACAGTATAAGCTGGGAAGAGAAAATGCATGTAGTAATAAGGGGATGGAATTTCTAGAATTCTTGAGGGACAAATGGCAACATCACAAGGTTTTTGAATGATGCACAGCCATACAAACAAATGGTATTCAGAGCAAGATTCTCTACAATAGGTTATATCCATGCTATTAACTAAGTAATAGTAAAAGTAAATGAATATATTTTTTCTGCATATTTAGTGTTCATAGATTTTGAAAAAAAGCCATGGATTCTCTATATCCGTCAGAAATAAAAAAAACAGTTTAAAACAACAAGCCACCCCAATATAATTTTTCAGATTATTAAAAACTGTATATCAAAACTCAACAGCCAGTATAACATTAGAATATCAAGGAAAGGAATTTGATATTGGGGAGAGGAGCAAGTCAAAGAGATCCAATATCACCTAAATTGTTTTCTGCTACATTACAAGACTTTAAAACACCTCATTGGAAAATTATGGAATTAACATCACTTTAACATTAACATCACATTAACAACTGTTTCACAGATGACACTGTTCTTTCAGCAAAAAATAAAGAAGATCTCAGGAAATGCTAAATTACCTTGATAGAAAAAGCAGGAAAAAAGTTTAAAGATTAATCTAACTAAAAAGAACTAATGACAAATTCAGATAAAATTGAACTAAAATTAACAGACAATCGTATTGAAATTGTGGAGGACTATATTTACCTTAGTTAATTAGTTAGTTTTAAGGAAAAACAAGATAAGGAAATAGGTTAGAGAATCACAAAAAAAAAGCATTTTGGCTGTATAATGATTATCTGTTAGGAGAAGAAAGCTCTTTAATATATGAATTATTCCCATGTTTACCTATGGAAGTGAGACATGGGTAACAACTAAAAAACAGGAAGACAGGTGTGTGTGGTACAAAGAGCATTGGAGAGAAGAATGCTCCACATAACAAAGAGATAGAATAAGAAATACTAGAATCAGAGATGATTAGAGTAGAAGATATTGTGAAGTATTGTAAAATATATCAATTGATATGGGCACTCCATAGTAGCAGACTGCCTGACGAAAGGTGGACAAAATTTAGCACTAAGTGGATACCAAGAGAAGGAAAGAGAAAGAATAGTCACCAATGAACAAGATGGAGGGATGATCTATAGCAGTTGGACATGACATGGCAGACATTGGCTAAAGACAGACAGAACTGGAAAGTTAATAGGGAAGTCTATATCCAGCAGTGGATGGAAAGAGGCTAAACAAGCAGATTATACAAAATAAGAACAAAATGGTAAGTGTACTTAAAGTTTTTTTGTTCTTTAAGAGTGTCGCATTTTGTACATGATGATTAAAAAAAGAGCTTAAATCTTATATCCACATTATGTCAACAGAATTATGTCAATAGTAACATATTTAAATGTACTGAAATAGTAACATTTAAATATGTTACTATTTCAGTACATGGAGTGCAGTTCATTCTGCAAATTTTCTAAATGACAACAAATACATGCCTTTGATTTTCTACATTAATTTCAAAAACAAAAAATGATGCAAAAGTTGTATCAATTTCACTTGTCTTTTTTTTTTTATTATTTTTTTTTATAATACTGTTACACACACACACACACAATATATATATATATATATATATATATATATATATTGGTATTTATTTGCCCATGTCATAATCAAAATCCGTATATAATTGTTAGGTATTATGAATGAGTGTCTAAATAATATAAACATTTTTCTCTGTAATGTACAGATTCAGACAAGTGACAGGCTAATAGAATGTAACAAAATAACTAATGTTAGGATAATTATAAAACATGAAACTACTGAATTTTTTTCCCTTGCCACCTGAAGATTTCAGACTCGGTAATAACATGCATTTATACAGAAAAAAATATGCTATTATGTGGACAAACTAGGAATTTTAATTAAGCCATTTACTTCTTTATAATTAGTTTTTAGGAAAATTATTATTACTATTATTCAGGACCTCCATGGAGTCACAAGTCTTATCATCAGAGAGCCATCTTAGACGACACAGTCTATCATAACACTCCTTAAAATCATTTACTGTACTAACAAAAACAAGTTACCTGCTGATTTTTCCCACCAAATTCTTGGCTGAGGGAATCCATCTGCTTGACAGTTAATAATAACATTTTGACCTACAATAACTGCTTTATCTACTGGCGCTATTTTCCACTGAGGTGGCACTGCAATAAACAAAACAAAGAAAATTAAAATGTAGACTTATTACACCTATTTACCTTCATAAATAAAAAGATCTAATTCTTTTATCTTAAAATTACAATTTACACACACATGATATTAAGGCCCTTTATTTTTGTTTTAGAATTTAATTAAACATTAATATATACTGGAAGAGGGTGATAAATAAGTATGTGTAAAATGTGGGAGTGCCACTTGTATACAAATGAAACTGTAGGAGATTCTGGAAAACAGATTTGCATTTCTCTGAAATACACTGGTTAATAACTAAAGTAATGTATGTTATTTTTTGGAGTTTTATAACACATCTCTGCACTGCACAAAATTGATTTCTACAATTTTACCCTACACAAACTATAAAATAATAACTTGAAATACAGTACAAACCCCACCTTAAATAGATGTAGGGATTTGAATAATTTGAAATATGTGTTATCATTCCATGTCATCCAAGATGGACTTACGTCTCTCTCTCCTGGTGAAAAACTAATGATAATTTTACCTCTCCCAACTCCAAAAGCATTATATAGTTGGAGATGAAGGCAAAATCAAATTATAAGAAGAATCTAGCCAAGCAGGCCAACGGAAATCCCAAAGAGTTTGTTCTTTATGTAGCAAGTAACAGGAAGAATGACTGTAGAAGATTAACCTTAATAAGTGATGATGGTCACGAGGGGACAAAAGCAGATAAAATAGTTTAAGTTACTGAGTGACTATTTTGCAAGGATATATCATCCTAGGGAGGTTAGTGCTTTTATCCATATCACCAGTTTCATATCCATCTCGATTTCTTGTGATTAGCATAACAAAGTTCCATGTGGTATCCTGTATAATGCCTTTGCAAAATCCAGCAGTATCTGTAGCATTTCTTTTATCCAACTCAGCTGTAACTCTCTTATTTATAAGAGAGTGACAGCTGAGTTATAGATATAGATAACTAAGGCATAATCATCCCTTCATGAAGCCAGGCTGCCTCCACATAAAGTATCATATTCTTATCCACCCATTCCTGAATTCTCTTTTTGAACAATTTTTCTAGTACTTTTTACCACTACTCCAGAAATATTGTTTGGTCTATAATTTGCCACCACAGACTTAGATCCTCCTTTATGCAAAGGAATTATGTGGAAAGTTTTTTTCACTTGGTTATACTACAATTTAAAGATGCCAAGAAATTATATTCTTGGTTTCATCCTTTATCCAAATGTAAGCAAACAGAGTCTGTGCATGAAGTCACTTCATGACTGGGCTACCTGTCTGGCTCAGGCTCCCAGTGATGAGATCTCAATAAATGTCGAAACCAGTCTGGATACTGGCCCATAATGCAAAACATTATATATGTCTATAAGGATATGTGCATCGCATTATGGGATACTAAGGCAACTGATATTAAGTCATTAGCCTCTATATATAAGTAGCCCATTTGTGAAGTGACTTCTTGCAGCAACTTTGGCTTAAAATTAAAAATGCCAAGAAATTACATTTCTTGGCATCTTTAATTTATAGCAAAGGAATTATTTTGCCCTCCTTCTAATCTCTTGGGACTTTGCCAGAGCTGAGACTTAGATTAAACAGCCCAGTCAAAGGCATCACCAATTCTCCTACACATTCTCTTAAAATGGAAGCCGATATCCCAACCAATCCCATAGCTGTATTTGCATTCAAGAGTCTGTCATATCCTAAGTACCTCTAATTCATCAACTTCTGTTCTCACATCGGTCCCTGTCACCTCTGACATAACAATATCTTCAGATGGATGAAATGCCCCTGCAAAATGGTCACTCAAGTAGCCCAACAATTTCTTCTGCACCTGTTACCTTTCTACCATCTGCACACTTATTAAAGTCATCCTCCCACAATTCTTCCTCCTACTTGCCACATAACCAAAAGAAAATTCTTTCTGTGATTTCCTTTCGCCTCTTTGCCTAATTTCTTCTCAAAATCTGATTTTGCCTTCCTTACCATGCTAGTCACCTTTCTTGCCTGATCCTTGTACTGTTCATGAGTGAGCTGGTCATCTTTCTACTTATATTTTTCCACAACATTTTCTTCTTTTTGCAGCTCATGCTTAATGATACTATTCATTCATCTAACTTCAACGTAATTTACCCCTCTGACCTTAGGTATACAGTGGGATATTGATTCTTTCAGATATCCCTTGACTATTACCCATCCTTCCCCTGCAGATCTTTGTCATGGTACTTTTTCGAGTACACCTGAGTGTATCATAATCACCTACCTTAGAGTTCCACATATATCCCCTTCTTAACTCGAATTTCCATGTTTTGCTACCTCCCAATTGGAAAGTAAAAGTAAAAACCATACAATCACTTTTCCCAATTGGAAGAAATGTTACCTTAGTTATGCAAGGCTACCTTAGTTATGGAGAGGTCTTCTGATTCTATAACAAGATCCAACACTCCCATATCCTGAGTCCCCCTCCATCACACTCTGAAAATACTAAATCTATCCCATTCTATCCCCATAACTATGTCATTTGCTGTTAGCCAAGTCTTACTATTGCCTATAACATTTGGTGCTAACCAATGCCAAAATCTCTTCCCCCTTATTCCTGATTAATTTTTTGACTACCCCATTCAATTTTGCTGAAAAAAAAAAAAAAAGCTAGATTCTGCATTTTTTTTTTTTTTTTTGTTGTTGATTCATACACTCACTCACTTCATGGATACCTTCACACACAGCCATCCACACTGGCCCTAAATGCTTTAGTTTTCCTGACTTTGCATTTCCACACTCTCAGTGAATGAAGCTCTCCAGATCCATCAAACTCTGGCAATAGGTAGGCAAATTCTACATCATTCTCTCTCTCTCTCTCTCTCTCTCTCTCTGTGTTTTGTTTTTTTATTTTTAGAACAGTACACAATGGTACTGATGATAATCTGATGCCATCCATTCAGAAACTTCTAATAGTCAGTAACTTTTAAAATATTTACCTAATATACAAATAAAGTTAGTTATTTAATGAAATTTACATCACTACATCTAATGTTGAAGTGTTTGCTATCTAAAATGTTTAATATATATTTACTACATAAAATTTTTACTGAAAATTGTCATATACCTTTTACTTATTTTTTATATACTTACAATAAATTAATGTTAACTTGCTGTTCTTACTTCAAAAAACATTATCACACTATGAAGTAAAAATATCAGTGACACTTTTTTTTTTTTTGTTTGAGTTTTCTCTTTATATCCTTTTAATTTTCAAATTTTCCTGCTAATAAAGAATGGGTACTTGCACCTGTTTGAAGTCAAAAGACTCATTGCAGGAGGCACAAACTGTCATACACACACAAAGCTATAGGGATGAAGAAAAGAAGAAGCCATTTAAGAACTGGAAAAAAAAAAAAGTAAAATGAAAGTTGACCACACAAAGAGAGTGGACCAGGAAAGATCTAGACAACATGATGTCAATATTATTATTATTATTATTATTTAGGCTACCAAGGAGGCAAAGGACTCATCATGGGAGGTCCTTCCTAGGAAACACAAGTCTATCAAGACTCATCGTGGGAGGTCCCTCCTAGGAAACACAAAGTCTATCGTACCACTCCCTAAACTCATTGACCGTTTTCGCTCTCACCACTCTATCAGCAATGCATTCCATGGTTCAACCCTCCCCCCTCAATGCAAAGAAACCACTCCTCACCCTCTTGCTCACAGTTTCCTTTTGCAACTTCCAGGGATGGCCCCTTGTCATCACTCCTTCCCGCTGTTCAACCAAGCGAAAGAACTCCCCAGTGTCAACCTTGTAACCATCTCTCAACAGTTAAAAAGTCTCAATCATCTCGCCTCTCCTTCTCTCCACCAAAACTCTGCAGTCCACATTCCCTCAGCCGATCCTCATAACATCATACAGTCCTGAAACTGTCTTTGTTATCTGCCAATAAAAGATTAAAAAATGACAATACCTTAACAAGTGAGAAAGAAACTAAGAAAAGACAACAGGTGTGCTTTAAAGGAAGAGGAAAATTATGTGCACGATAAGTTCCTTTTACTTATCGGTTCGTTCAAGCGATAAGAGCATAAAAACTGTGGACAGAAAAAATAAACTGGAATGAAGAACTTTTTAACATGCCATGGAAATGGAGGCACTAACAAAAAAAAATGAATGATGAGAGTTTAAATAAATAAATTTCTAATGCATTTTCATTCCACAAAGGAAACTCGTTTAGTGACTTCGTTTTTTAACCCACACTTTTGGTAATTGACAGGCTGTTGGTTTCCACCCACACTCATCACTAGTAGTTGGAATTCATAACTACTAATGATTTATAGATAACTGCCATCATATCTTGTTCCTAAATTCTAACTAGTATTATTGTCAAAAAAAAAAAAAAAACTTGACTGTGCCAAAGATTAACTAACAGGAAATCCAGAAAAAAAAATAAAAATAAATAAAAAAATTTAAAAAACTTATTGTGGTCAGCAGAGTCCACCTCGCACCCTATAACTTTCTTTTGCTAGTCTGGAATTATGTAAATTATCACAAGGCTGTTTTTATTGTGGTCTTTAACTTTGACCAAAGAAGCTAAGATTACGGAAAATGTATCCTAAGTTTGTCTGGTTTGCAAGATAGAGAACCTAAATTTCTGAGGAAAAATCCTATCACACTGTATGAAACGGCAACCTTAAGGAGAGTATAACAGATATAATTTAAGCAATGTGTGAAAATTTTAATGCTACGAGTCAGGGCAAAGAGGGGGGGGAGCAAGGATTGTGGAACTGGTGTAAGAATACATGCAGCTGATAAGCTGTTGGTCTTCTGCCGAATTCATAATTGCTACTGATTTGTTGTGCCTGTGATAAACTAAAGTGAATATTAGCATCTTACTTACAATTGTTAAACAAACAAAACCACATTCTATGTAATGTCATGCAATCATAATTACAGGGCTTAACGTCATTTAGTCTTCTTGCTTCTTTGTATTCTTTTAAAACCATTATTTTAATATGTTTATTCCCTAATCTTCTCATGTTGCGTGGCCGAAAATAAATTTAAAAATAAACAAATGTGTAAAAAATACGAATCGATACAAATTATTTTTTTTTTTTCCAATATGAATTACTTACGGAAAGTGATTAGTTACAGGCATATTAATACTCTGAGTGGCTATCGGTTGGATAATTCGGAAATGTGATATCACTCAAGTACTAACACCACGAGCGAGTATCATTTAAAAGCATACCAGTGTGATTACGTGCACCTCCACGTAAAGACTGGCTACTGGAGGGCGCTCTGCATCACGCAACACACATACTATACCACGCGCGTTCCTCAAATAGTAAGTCGCGACTTGGCACTGGTTGTAGAAAATGTAACGCTTCAAATACAGTAATCCCCCTCTTATCCGCGGGGGGAATCGTACCAATCCCCTCCCCCCAGTGGATGCCTGAAACCATGGATAATCTCTGGCAGGGGCAAGCGGTGTTTTTCTCCCAGAAACTCAGGTTTTTTCATCCCGTACTCAGGAAAATCGACCGTAGAACCCACATCATTTCAGACAGTAACCCATGCTGTTAGGGTTACCTACCAAGAAATGGCAGCACTTGTTTGCTGCCATCTCTTCATTGGTTGCCGCCTATAATTAGTGATAGTCATGAGCCAGCTATTTCTGCTTGGCTACTTGTGGAGATTGAACTGCCCACTCAGTCACCAAAAAAGCTCAATAAGGTTAAAAGGCCTCCTACTCCCTATAAAGGAATAAAAGGCATTAGCTTATTATTATTATTATTATTATTATTATTATATAAATTTGGCAAAGTTAGAAATTAACAACAGTAGAGTACTCGAGGGCTAGGGGTGAATCTTTCTATGTTTCTACTTTTTTCATTTCTTCATCCATAGAGGACAACGGGAAACCTACTATTCTTCTACTTTTACCTAGTTTGAATGAGCAGCAAAGATCAAAATGACAAACGATGCACAGATCAGGATGGGATACCTGGGTCTGGAACTGTGCAATTCGCTACCAGGGAGGTCACTTGTTCCAGTATGGATATTGACCAGATTGCATGTCAGTCATATGAATCATCTTTACTAAAGCCTGTGGGAGGTGGAGAAGAGGAAAATGGAATATATTAGTATGGAAAAGGGGCTAAAAGTCATTTTACATTGGATCTTGGAATGTGAACGCCTTACTTCAAACTGGAAGATTGGAGATTGAAAAGTTGGAGATCCTAAGATTGAATATAGATGTTTTCGGAATGGCTGAGATGAGATGGAAAGGAAAAGGAAATTTTAGAACAGAGGATAGAATGAGAATAATTTACTCAGGAGGGGAAGAGTAACATCAAGCAGGTGTTGGTATAATATTGAATAAACGAGTGGCAGGGTGTGTGTGGAAGGCTACTGGCAAATCTCAGACAGAGTTTTGTGGTAAAGATGAAAGAAAACCAAGAAACATTCTACTTATTCAGATATATTTACCTACTTGTGATTATGAGGATGAGAAGGTAGAGAGAATTTATGGCAATATAGAACAGGGTTTGAAATGTAGAGAAACAAAAGATATAATTATAATACAGGGCGCTATTGCATTAATGCACAAATCGGAAGAGGAAGAGAGGATGATATTGTTGTTGGGCTATATGGATTGGGAGTGAGAAATGAAAGAGGTGATATGCTGTTGGATTTTTGTAGAAAACATGATTTGGCAATTATGAACACTTGGTTTAAGAAACATCCAAGAAGACTGTATATGTGGAGAGCCCCAGGGGTGGATATAAATAGTAGAAGAAATCAGATAGATTATGTTTTGATAAACAAAAGATATAGAAACATTATAAAAGATGTGACAACATATCCAGGAGCAGACTGTAATACAGATCATATATTGTTATCAACTAAGATGAAAATTAATCTAAAAAAAGTGACTACAGGGAAACAAAACAAATCATGGAACATAAGGCAGCTGAAAACACCAAATACGGCGAATAAATTCTCAAAGAAAGTAGAGGAAGAAATGAATGAGAGAAATATACAGGAAAGTGATGATGTAAATGAATAATAAAAGATTCTGAAGGAAAGCATAATTACTGCTACAGAATTACATTTAGTCAAAAAAGAAGAGGAAAGAGAGAAAAGAAAGAAACCATGGATGACGGAAAATATTTTGAGGAAAATAACACAAAGAAGAAAGTTAGTTAATAGTAAAACAGAGGAGGAAAGAAAGCAGGGAGATACAAAGAGAGATAAGAAGGAGAAAGGAAGAGTGGTTAGATGAAATAAGTGAAGATACAACAACAAAGACAGAAAGAAATGACATAAAAGGCGTTTATAAAAACATTAATATGATGACAGGAAGGAGAAAGATGCAAAGGACTGGAGCAGTCGAGAATGAAAGAGGTGAAATTCTGATAGAAAAAGAGAAGATATTACAGAGATGGGAAGAATATGCAAGTAAACTTTATGAAAACAGAGAAAGAGGAGAAAATCAAATGGCATAGTGGGCAGAGGTTGTACATCATGAGGGAGGAATTCAATCTAGCAATTCAAAAGATGAAAGAAGGAAAATTCCCTGGAATAGATGGTATACAGATAGAACTTATAAGGAATATAGGTGAAAAAGGTGTGAAGGTGTAATGGCAAATTATTAAGTGAATTTATGAGGGACAGGAATTACCAGAGGAGTTTAGAAGATCAATTTTTATTCCCATTCCAAAAAAGATGGGAGTTTTAGATTGTAACAATTTCAAAACGATAAGTCTTATAACTCACACAGTAAAAATTCTGGCACAAATAATTTTGGAGAGAATTAAGAGTAAAATATAAAAAGGAATGAATGAGGAACAGTTTGGATTCCGAAGCAACAGAGGAACTAGAGAGGCTGTAACTTGTCTAAGAATTATTGGGAAGAAAACACTAAACGGTGAAAAGTTGTTTTGGGGATTTCTAAACATTGAAAAGGCATTTGATACAGTGAAACATAAAGGCTTTTTGACATTCTAGAAAATATTGATATCGATTCTTATGACTTGGAAATTTTAAAGAGATTATATTAGACACAAACAGCATCAGTATGTGTAAATGCAGAGGAAACAGGAGAATTCCTGGTAGAGAGAGAGGAGTTAGACAAGGATGCAAGTTATCATTATTGTGTAACATTTATAGTGAACAGATGCTTAGTGAGACAATTGAGGATGTAGAATACGGAATAAAAATAAATGGAAGAATCATTAATAACTTAAGATATGAGGATGATGTAGTGGTGCTGGCAGAAACTGAAAATGGATTACAACGAATTGTTCAAAGAATTGAAAACTCCTATAAAGAGTATGGATTAAGGATTAACACAAAGAAGACCAAGATAATGATAATGAGCAGAAAAATAGGAGATAATGTAAAGATAAGATGTGGAGGAAAAATTTTAGAAGAAGTGGAAAGATTTCAATATTTAGGTAGCTGGATCTCAGAGAAAAGAACTTCAGAGTTCAACATTAGAAATAGAATAGGCAAAGCTAAATCGGCATTTATGGAAATGAGAATTTTAATAAACAAGAATATTAAAATAGGTGTTAGAGTTGGAATAGTTAAAGCAACAGTTTGGAGTATTGCAAGTTATGGAAGTGAGTCATGGACACTCAGAAAGAGAGATATGGAAAGGATTAATTCATTGGAAATGTGGTGTTATAGAAAGATGGAAAAGATTAGCTTTACAGAGAGAATATCATAATCAAGAAGTTTTAAGAAGAGTTGGGATGGAAAGAACACTGTTTAAGAACATTATGCAAAGAAAGACCAGATTTTCAGGACATCTTCTGAGAGGTTCCTTGGGACACCTGACAAGAACTATATTATAAGGGAAAGTTGAGGGGCAGAGAAGATGTGGAAGACCAACTAGAGAGTGATTCAATGACATCGCGGAATGGACTGGTTTAAGAATGATGGAGACAGACCGAGAGAAATGGTGAAGAGCTGTTCATCTGCTGCAACCCTCTTGCTAGAGAATGCTACTGGATGACGACGAATGGAATCTTAGCAATTTCATCATTCGATTTTTTCCTTTCCTCGTGAAGTCCAGAACTTGCACCCTTTCACTTAAAGGAAGAACTTTACAGCTTCTTTGACATACCAAGACAGTCGATCTGATTACTGAGGCAGATACTAAGTAACAAATGGGCATGTAGTGTATACAGTACAGTGTGGATAGGCTGGACATAGGGATGATTCATGTTCCGGGAAGGACGAAGCAGCACAGTGCGAAATTAGATCACGCTACTCGGAACGGAACACAATTTAAAACTTGTGAATTGTTTATTTCTGGAATTTTGCATGTAATATTTTAGGGCCTGGATTGACCACTAGTAAATGAAACCGCTGGAAGTGAACCCGCAGATAAGGGGGGGGACTTCCGTATGATATTTTGAGCTGTTGATAGAGAAAATCGACTTATACCGATAAAAAATAAAATCAAGCGGCAGAAAACTGTAAATATTATTATTATTATTATTATTATTATTCCTGATACCTCCAAGGAGTCCGAATACTCATCGCGGGAGGACACCTACAACTGTCTCTACACCTAACCTCTACTTCGAATCATCTCCATCAACGCCATCTACCGCCCACCTCCAACACCACCGCATCTAGTAATTTTTGTCTGTAAATTGCGTGTGTTCTGAAGGGCCGATTTGTATGTATGCGGGATGAAAAACCCGAGTTTCCGGGAGAAAAAACCCTGCTACCTCCGTATGAGATCGGCTAACTCACCTTCGATTGAAATCGACCTGATAAAGATTCCTCCCGTCGCGACGAGAATCGAACTTAGGCCTATTCCAATCGAAGGGCGCAATGTACCGTCGTTCTTCCAATTGCGCTACGGAGGCGCTATCACTTATTAAAATTGAATAACACTCGTACACATACAAAGCAGATGAATACTTAGATGCACGTTGCTCTAATCGATATCAGATACTGCTAAAAACTATTTTACTGGTATTACAAGACTAATTATTTAATTCAAGAAGTACGTACATGCGCGTATACAGAGGTAATAACCCGGGGGGGGTATACTAAAAAAATCAGCTAATGCCTTCAACCGGTTCCCGAGTTAGTCGATTTCTGGCACTGGCAAGCGTGGTTTTTATCCCGGAAATTTGGGTTTTTCGTCCGGTAAACTCAAGGAAAATCGCCGTCGAATCCACACTATTTTTAGACATAAAAAAATATTGTGTTAAGGTTAAGGACCACAAGATGGTGCCACTTGCTAGCTACCTTCTTCACTGCATACCGATAAATTAGTGGTAGCCTTGGGCCAGCTATCTCTGATTGGAGATAGCTGGCCCAAGTCTCCAAAATTTAGACAGGACTAAAACGGCCTCGCTTACTTCCTATACGAGAACAAAGAAAGGTGTCAGCTGATTTTTTTTTTTTTATTGAACAAAAAGTCCCCTACTACGTAAATTCTGGGAAACTCTAGTAAACGGGGCACACTAAGATGATTAACTCAAATTTGTTATTTTGAGATAAAAGTTCTAATAAAATAAACCAAAATAAGCTACATTTCCCCCTTTTTTTACAATTAAAGCTAGGAGAAATAAACATTAACAATGTTATATAACATATAATATTAATATTAAATAAGCGACTCTAAAAAACCATAAAAACTAATTTTTACTAAGCTTATCTTGTTATATAGCATGTCTCAGTACTTATTAAAAAAATAAGGCTTGGTAAATTTGGTTAAGTTCGGCGTCCGTCATCGTTTTCAGCATAAGATGCAAGTATTCAGACAGTTTTCAAATTGTTTACTGGCAGCATTTTAATGCTGCATCAAGCTAAATCTTACAGATAACAAATCAGTTAACATTTCTGCTTCTATTCTATTTCTTATTTTACATTTCATGTTATTCATTCTACTGAATATTCGTTCTACTTCAGTATTTGCATACTGGAAAATAAATATCGAAATTTCATATTCTGAAAGTTCTTTGAACCAGTTGCATCCTGATGCATCATTATACTGCAGGACCACGCTCCAAACAGCTTTAGTATGGGTGTTACCTTTTCAATCAGTTAAATGAATTTTTATACTTATATTCAGAAGCAGATATGACTTTTTTTAGGATGCTCTCATACGTTCCGTCAAAGTAATCGTTCTTGAATCGAATTAAGAACATTTTCAATAGATAAAAATGACAATTTTTGAGAATAAGCAAATGTTCTGATAATCTTTGTTTCATTTGTTTAAATAAAGCCAAAAGAACCTTTCGACATCTTCTCTTAAAGTGCTTTCTTCATTCAAGCCCTCTTAAATATATATTCCAAATAATATTCCAAATAAGTCTTCGGGTCTAGAAATTGCTCAATATTAAAAGTAAGAGGATCGGCTTTAGTAGATGGAGGTATCATTTTCTCAGCAACTGATTTTATAAGAGTGAGATCATCTAGATTCCAGATGATTCACTTTATTTAGTACTTGATTAATTGTATTAACCTTCTGAAGTTCGTATTACTGGATAAAAATAAATAAAAAAATAACAAGAAAAATAGCAAGGCTAAGTTCTTTTTTTTATCTACATACATTGCATTTATGATTCACTAGATCACTATATTTGGCTATAATATCGCTCTGCAACTCCGCAATGAGCTTTACTAGGATGGTTATTTTAATTAACATTTTAATAAATGATTTGTCAACTGTAATCTTTTAAAGTGTTATTTGTATTTTTTTATTTTTGGCCTTAGGGAAAAGTATAAAAAATGTAAACACTTTGCAATAGCTTGCCCTACACATGCCACATGAATCACAAAGGTAGCACACGCAATTTACAGACAAAAAATACTAGTGGTGATGGTCGGCAGTAGATGGCGTTGTGTGTAAATGATGAGATAGTAGCAGTTATGTGTAGTGGTAGTTTAAATGATGGAGACGGAGAGTTGTAGAGTAGATTGCCCTCCCTCGATGGGGCCTTGGACTCCTTGGAGATCTCATGGCATAATAATAACTGGCGTGGCTAACTTATTGGCCAGTACGTACTCGCGGTCATACCACTCACTCATAATTAGGCATGTGCAATTTCTTAAGGTCCGTGTAGCTCAGTGGAATTGACGCTTTCATCCTCTGATCTAGGCCGCCCGAAGATAGACTTATAGTTGAAGTCTAATCGCCATTGGCTCCCGAGTTAGTCGATCTTTGGCATGGGAAAGCGCGTTTTTTCTCTTGGAAACTCGTTTTTTTTTTTGTCCCGTAAACTCAAGAAAATCGACCGTAGAACCCACATTATTTCAGACAGTAACACACATCCTGTTAGGATTAGGTACCAAGAGATGGCAACACTTGTTTGCTGGTCTTTTCATCAGTGGTCGCCTATGATTAGTGATAGTCATGGGCAAGCTATCCCTGATTGGTTACCAGTGGAGATTGAACTGCCCACCCAGTCTCCAAAAGCTAGATATGGTTAAAAGGCCTCACCTGCTCCCTATAAGGCAATAAAAGTCGTTAGCTTATTATTTATTTTATTTGCAAATAACTTCTGCCATAATTCATCTATATTTTCATTTAAAAATATCAAAAAATGCCAAATTTCAAGTTACATCTAATTTATGGAAATTGGTTTATTCCTCTAAAAAAAAAGTCAAAATCTTCAGATAATTATAAAAGAAAGCTATATTCAAATCTAGTCGAAATATGAGTTTTTTTTTAGCTAGATAGCATTGAAATCCGTAAGATTGAGAGGAAAATAAGCTCAATTGGAAATCCTGCTGCATAGCATACCCAAATCCCTGTATATACACACAATTCAAATTATCAGTAGCAGTGAGCTCACGTAACTTTTCTATATGAAAAAAAAGTTGGGATTAAAAGAGTTCGACATTTAGATAATAAAAGAAAGTAAAGGATTTGATAATTTCAAATATGCATTTCGAAATCAATTAACATGTATATATGAAATTATGAAATATACATATGTATATTATATATCTTTTAATTCAAAATTAACTATTTTAAGAAAGTCCTAGATTGGCGTATGGAAATGGCGTTTGCATCACCGTATCACTAGACCACTCAAAAAAGATCATTGGAAGTTCTGTTCTGTCTAAAAAGACAGCACCAAGTTGAGAAATACTCGACTATTGCCTGTGATGTTGCATTATAAATGAAAACATCGCAGTCTTGGTGTCTCGTTGACAGGAAAATCCATTGTTTTCACCTTGCATATTGGAGTTCAGTTACCAATACATACGAAGAGTCATCAATATATTTTACATAAACATTCATATTTTTAAAGCATTACAAACAAAACTGCACCGTGCATTTGCAGTTATTGATGTATAATTGACTACCCGTTAGGGCAATGTTTCCCAAAGTGTAATACGGATAACCCCCTCCCCCATCAGGGCTACTCACGACAGTTCTTTAAAGGTACGAGGCAGTTTTTTTAAATATTGATTGCCTTTTTTATTTTTATATTTTTGTCATGGATAAGTGCAGGTATTCTATAATTAATTCTTCATAATTCTTCATTCTATAATTAATTATTGGCAAGTATCGACAAACCTCATTTAGAGCTACGTCTGTTGATCACGTTCTAATCACGTGCTTCAACCTTTCTCATTCGTCCATTGACAGGTCAGTTATCTATGAACAAATCTTTGTCATCTGCTTCTATCTCTGGCCATTTCTGTCATCTCTCAAGAGCTCAATAATTGTGACCTTCCGTTCAAAGATTGTAATCAATTACTTTTTTATCTGTTTTTTGATTTCTCCCTCTAATGATCCATTTAAGGTTATATTTGGTAATCTTCAAGAGGGCATTTTCTGTTGGTACGAACTGTTTGTATTAAAAGTTTAAATTCAAATAGTTTGAACCACACGGTTGGCATTTTTCAGTAAATTTAGGATGCATTAGTGTTTTAAACTGTAATGATGCTGAGCGACTGTTTCACCATGCGTGCATCCATACATGTTTAATCTTATTTGAAGTTTAGCGCATATACTGGTTATACGCACATGAACGAGTCTTACTTTTTTTAGCAGATGTATTTTGGGTTATTTAACAAATACTAAAGTGTAGTCAAATAACAATTAACATTAAAATAATTAATTAGTGTTATTATTATCTCTCTTTTGCATTTCTCAAACCTTCTAATATGGATTACTGCCTAAAAACGGGATGTTTCAAACACACACTACAGAAATAATGAAGGAACTAAAAATGATCTGGTAATTGGGAAAGAAAAAAAAAGCATGTTGATGCACCAGGATCAACATGATTGAAAGAGAGTCTGAGCTTAAATAATTTAAATGAAATAAACAAATATGCTAACCTCTTTTATTTCAATAGGGAATATGTGAGTCGGTTTTAGCCTATGGAAATTTTGGAACCTGAGGGGCAGTCAAACTCCATCGATAGCTTCGATAGTCAAACTCCTTCTCCAATCAGCGATAGCTGGCTCACGACTATTACTAATTTTAAATGACATCTGGCGAAGAAATAGCAGACAAGTGTTGACATCTTGAAGTCCCCCGACACTAACATAATATATTATTGTCTCGGAAATAGTGTGGGTTCTAAAGTAGATTTGCTTGCATTTGCAGAAGGAAAGCTTTGAGTATCCAGGAGAAATAAATGCATGCTCATGCAACAGATCGACTAATTCGGAAGTGGTCGAGAAGAGAGGTTAAAAAAAAATTCCTCTAGTCGGCGCTTACTTAGAACCTATTTCTTCGTGCAGCTTAGCCTTATCTCCGCAGGGCTATATAGGCACCAATTTATTATAATGTAGATGTTAAAAATATATATACCTTTATAATTATTTGAGTTCCAATGAAATATTATATTTCTTTCAAATTCTCTTTTCCTGAAAGTGGTGCGCTGATGTTACTAAATTTTTAGAAGGGATACATGGGTACTTAAAGTTTGCCCAAACACCGATTAATGCATAGTGTTATTTGTCACGTAGCAACAATCGAATATTGATCATAAAGTTAATGTCTTCTACTGAACATTCCGGTTTCTCTTATTTCATCACCTAGCATTTTCATTACGATAAACTGAATTGCGGTAGTTTTGAACAAAAATGTCTGCAGATTTCCTCGCCTCTGTTTTTTTTTTTTTTTTGTCTTCTCTTCTTCTTCTGATTATTATTATTATATTGTACGGACACCTCCATGGATTCCGAAGACTCATCGCTGGAGACCCAAACTATCCACAAAATCTATGGTACCTCTCCTTGAACTCATTAACAGACAATGTACTCACAACTTATTCTGGCAACCCATTCCACTCATTCACAACTCTCCAAGTAAAAGATTTAGTCCTCACACTCCCTAATAACCTTATATTTATTCAACTTCCAGGGATGACCCATCATTCTGGTCCTTCTAGCCAAGTGCTGAACCATTTCCCCTGTATCTATCCTATAAAACCCTTTAAGCAACTTAAATATTCCTATCACACGCCCTCTTTTGCTCCTATCAACCAACTCCTGCAATCCCCCCCCCCCACAAATCTATCCTCATAGGGAACATTCCACAGGCCACTCACTATCTTGGTCACTCGCCTCTGAATTGATTCCACCGTCTCCTCATCACGAAGAAACCCAGGGGACCAGACTTGAGCAGATATAGCGTACAAGGCCTCATAAAGAAGAGTAACAACTACTTATCTCTATTTGTTAATGTGTTCTTCAATAGCCAAGTAATCTTATGGGCTACCTTAGCAACCTCAGCAATATATCCTCTAAGCTTTAACTTTCTATCTACCACCATTCCTAAATCTCTAGCTTCATCTATTTCCTGGAGTTCCATTAATATGATACACAGATTGTGCACTACTTTGATTCTTTTGAATGGCCGTACATGTTTTTTTTTTTTTTTTTTTGCAATAAGATATCAATAAAGTGTATCAATAAAGTGACCATCAAAACTAGATGGTCACTTTCCTTTCAAATCCCTGCAATAGTTGTGTGCTGTGTTTCTTAGTCATAAATAGTATTTATAAGAGGCAAAGCGTCCTAATCGTAATCACTATTTATCTGCATGCATTTTGTGTGTGTGTGTGTGTGTGTGTGTGTGTGTGTGTGTGTGTGTGTGTGTGTGTGTGTGTGTGTGTGTGTGTGTGTGTGTGTGTGTGTGTGTGTGTGTGTGTGTGTGTGTGTGTGTGTGTGTGTGTGTTTTCTACGATCGATTTGGCCGAGTTACTGAATTAAAACGCGGGTTTCTTTTGGATCATTGTCTGTGCCTAAGATTGAGTAACTTTAGAATTGGACGGGAAATAAAAAAAACAGGAGAAAGTTTTGCAAAATCGACGAACAGATCGAAAGCTGCCATTCAGGACCTACTTTGAGAATTTTATAGATTACTTTTAATAGAACAGTATAACTGAATTAAAGGATCTCAACGCTTTACATATAATATGTTATGAAGTCAACTACGTGTTTTGCATGAAGGATTGTGACTAATATATACCAATGATGTCCAAAAATTTTTTTTTTAATGTAGGAACAAGAAAGTAGATATTTACCTTTCTTAAATTAGTACAGACAAATATGTGTATATAATGTATATAATCTGTACTCTTGATCTGGTTAACTAGTATCACTCTATATCATCGTTTTAGTCTTTCAAGCAATGACAAAAGAAGTAAGGGAATGAGTTTAGAAATAGCATTTAATACTTCGCGATCAATCATTGAGTAATTGCTAATATATCAACACATCACTTTCAATATGGAAACCATCACTATAAACATTTTAAAACATCGTATGGAAAGCGTCAACAAACGATACAACCATCTTACCTTTAACAACCATTACCGCTGAATGATTGGAGGAAGCTGCAGAATTTGTTGCCACACATGTATAATTTCCATTATTATTATAGGTCACTCTCTTCATAAAGAGGGTGGAAGAGAACTCATTATTTGAATCAATCGTAATATCTATGGTGTCTTGTAAAAGTTGTCCATTTTTATACCACCTTATAGTAATGGGAGGATCTCCTTCAAGCACAGAGCATGTTGTAATGCTCCGCATTCCTTCCTTTAAATTGGATGGGAAGTGGAATGGATTGACAACTGGAGCAACTGTTAAAAGAGAAAAAAGAGCAATTATTAAAGGCAGAAAAGAACATATTTTAAGTACTAAAATGTAAGAAAGTTAACATATTTCCCGCCATTTCTTGACGTTATAAAACATACATTGAACGATTTAAAATTTTCGTTCCCTCCCCCCCGAAAAGAAAGAAATAAATTAGTTATGTGATTTGTTTAAAGATAATTGACCTATGAATTTTGAAGTACAAAATAATTGTATACCAGTTAGCACTTTTTTTTCCATAGGAAATCATTTTGTGTAGAAGCTCCTTATCCATACGTGTATACCTGAATCATAGGTACAGTTTAGTAGAAAAGAACGTGTTTGATCTGTAATGAATAGGGACTATACGACCTACTTGTTGTATACCATTAATTTTTATTATATTGTAAGCTTTTATCTAATTTCTGATAAGAATCGTAAGAAAGTTTGGTGCCAAGGGAACAGATGGAAAAATAAACTGCCCCATATGCCATAAAATATGAGAGTAGAAAACTTTTCTGCTCACCCGTCTCCATCAGCTTTTAAATGTTTATTATTAATAGGCTAAGAAATATGATTTTTTTTTTCATTTTTGATACATAGGAGACATATTAGTCCCGTATAACTGTTACACAAATGGACTGCAGATAGTTTTCAAGATATATGCCCAACCAAAATATCTCCCTAGTTCTAAACAGCGTTTTTTGCCTGCCTAAAAATTTTAACACTGCCTCTTGCAACGATGAAATTCATATTTCCAATTAGGAAAATGAGACAGTTGCTTGGAAGGTACGGATGTAAAGCGAAAATTATAATATGTTACAATTGCAACTAACTGCATAAACGTGTGGCTAGCCAGAGAGTGTATGGTAATTCTGCTCTTGCAATGTCCTTATTTTTAAGTTATTATTATTATTTTATTATTTTTATTTTTTTTTTTTTACATTCTGCAATCGTTTTAAACGATTGCAGAATGTAATGTCTCAAAATAAGATAATACATTAAATATAAAATTCGTAGATAGCGTTTGCAAAAATGTATTTCTGAGTGGTATATATGTTTTTAGCTTTCTTAAATTAAAAGTTGTAAGGTACAAAATCCTCAAATTCAACGATGTGAATACGCACAGCACATTCGTTGCGATGACGATGAACTGTGCTAATCTATAAGTTTTTTTTTTTTTTTTCCTCAGTAAGGTTGAGGTTGTAGAAATATGAATTTAATATGATGATTGTAAATTAATTTATTTTTAAATGTGCGCTAAAATTGTTCGATCACTAGCTATTTAATAAAAAATAGAGTCACTCTGTACAAACATAATAATTACATGAATTGAAGAAAATAGTTTATGTAATAGCTGTTATTCCCCATTCAGTTGTTGTTGTTGTTTTGCTAGGTTACGCGTTAAATCAATGGCAGGGATAACCTTAAATTGAAATTTTAATTGTTATTATTATTATCATCATCATCATCATTACGTTACACCTCCAAGGAATCCAAGGATTCATCGAGGGAGGGCACTCTACTCTACAACTCTCGGTCTCCACCACTTAATCCACCAACGACACAGAACGTCACTACCATCGTCTACACTGAATGCCATCTACTGCCCACCATCACTAGTATTTTTTGTCTGTAAGTTGGTTGTGTTCTCATGATCGATTTGTCTGTATGCGGGATGAAAAATCTGAATTTCCAGGAGAAAACTTCTACTTCCCCGTATTACATCAGTAACTCACTTTCAACAGGTGAAATTTTATCATTTTTTAAATTACTGAAATGTAACAAAACTTCTAAGAGAAGATAAATTGTTGATCATACACATACCGGAACTTAACTAGAATTTTTTTTTGCAGATACACGTAGACGTCAGACACGCATCGTATATGTAAAATACTTGGTCACGTGCTTCACGATGTGTTCTAGGCAACTATGTAAGAATGATGCTGGTCAGTAATCCTCAATAGTGTTAATCATAATGGAAAAAACAAAGTATCTTCCGGAGTTCGATAAGGGGCTTATTGTGGGTGCCTGTCTGGGTAGAACCAATTCTGAAAACAGCAAAGCCGAGATTTCTCAAAAGTGAGATATTAGAGTGTTTATTCAGTGGAAAAAGAACCCACTTGGCTTGTCTAAGATGTGTAACTGTGGTCCTAAGACAGTCTGTTCAGAAACGAGATCGCCGTCGACTGAGAAGGCGTGTACGAAAAAAACAGAACTTCTTGCGCGTAGCATTCGATGAAGCATTTAATGAAGGCTTCCCGATCCATATCTCACTAAACTCTGCGCTGAGAATTGAACAGGATCGGTATTGGCAGTGGCATGCCTCTACGGAAACCACTGATTTCTGCGAAGAACCAGAAAGATTGCAGAACACTGAAAGATTAACACTATTGAGGATTACTCACCAGCAGCATTCTTACATAGCCTAGAACATGTCGTGAAGCACGTGACCAAGTATTTTACATATACGCTGCGTAGCTGACGTCTACGTGTATCTGCAAAAAAAAAAAACATTCCAGTTTAGTGACCAGTATGTATATGATCAACAATTTATCTTCTCTTAGAAGTTTTGTTACATTTCATGTGGTCGACGAGCTACGGTTCACCTTGTTCTATACCGACAGTAGATTTTGGCGCGAGCTCCATGAAACAATGAACCTAGGGTAGCCTTGCAAACACAACTAAAGGTTCTGAAGGTGGTTTCATTGTGTGGGATATCTTCTGCTGGTACCGAATTAGTACCCTGATATTGCTAGAAGGTCGAATGTCCTCCAAGGCATATCTGAACATTGTTAACGATCGAGCGCATCCTGCAATGTTGACTTTTTTTATCCAGCAGGTGACGGTTATTTCATGGACGATAGTGCTACTGTCCATCACGCAAGAATTGTTCAGCAATGGTTCAGCGAGCAACAGCGACCTCCACCATCTTTCCTGGCCAACACAAAGCCAGAATCTGAATCCCATTGAGAATGTATGGGATATGTTAGAAAAACCGTTCCTGGAACAAAGTCTTCTTCCATGAAATCTGAGCTAATTAAAGAACTGTCTGGTGAAGGCCTGATATGTTGTAGATGCAATGTAACACCTTGTGGAATCTATGCCAAACCGCATATGTGCTGTAATTCGGGATAAAGGAGGTCCGACACGGTGTTAAATAAAAGTTTCTAATTCGGTGACAGCTATGTGTACATGCCAAACTTTCTTGAAAAAAAAAAAAAAAGAAGTCAACTTTTGATTTTATGAATTCATAAACTTGATCACTGAATAATTTCAAAGATGGTTATTGTTGATTTTTTTCTCCCTAAATGACACTTTTCCTTGTCTTTTCAAATTGAATGCTTACGCATGCCCAAAAAACATTCTTTGTTTCATCCTCAGTAATTAGGTCTTGCATATGTCAATTTCGAAGTATTCAGTAACGCATTTAATTAATGCCTTGGCTTACTAGTGACTTAGGTCTCAATAATCCTAAACCTAGCCCTTCACTAATGAACTTTAATGAAATTTAATGACGGTACGTTGCGCCCTTCGATTGCAAAAGGTCTAAATTCGATTCTCGTCATCACGGGAGGAATCTTTATATGGACGTTTTCAATCGAAGGTGAGCTAGCCGATCTCATACCGAGGTAGTAGGGTCTTTTCTGACGGAAACTCGGCTTTTTCATCTCTCATACAGACAAATCGGCCCTTCAGAACACACGCAATTTACAGACAAAAAATACTAGTTGTGGTGATGCTGGACAGTAGATGGCGCTGATGTTGTTGATTGGTAGTTGATTCGGTGTAGTGGTGGAGACGGAGAGTTGTACAATAGGTGTCCTTCCGCGATGAGTCGTCGGACTCCTTGGAGGTGTCACGAATAATAATAATAATAATAATAATAATAAATTAATAATGTCATCTCTTAAATCCCTCAAATTTATGCACTGCATATATACGATTCTTAAAACTATGCAGCTGTGAATATGTACGATTTCATCAACAAATCGCATGAAATCAGCTTGCTCTAAAAGTGGTTCAATAATTTTAGTTTATTTTTGCAATTATTTCAGTCACTTATAAAGGCGTGATGACGTATAACTACAGTGCGTAATATTTGGGGTAAGTAAACAATGCTAAGATGGCGCTGTAATTTTCAGCCAAATTTAATAATATAGTGTAAACAACAGGTGAAAAATAGTCGTTTCCCTAAAGCTTGACGTACTATTTTTAAACTACGTAATGTTTTCGTTTGGTAAGAACATTTTGAAAACAATCTATTTAAATTATGAAGACGCATCTTGCCGTTCTTCCGGTCTGTAAAATAAATTTCAAATTGCCTTGATAAATTATTGATTTGATGCACATTTACGGAGAATCTTCACTATTTCGACCTATAAACTTCTGCTTTTCCCGAGAACGCTCTCGTTTCAGATACGACTATATTACAATGTCTTCATAATTCTGAAAAATAGCAACTGTCTTAATAGCGCCTTAGGGAAATGAGCTTTTCCCAAATATCTGGTGGAGCTTTTCGTTGCATTAATTATGAGACATCAAGAGAGCAATCTACGAAACATGGCTATTAGTATTTAATTGCATATGTTTTTTTTTTTTTAAAAAAGAAAATTACCTTACACGGAATAGAAAAAAATTGTGTTTTCAACAAAAGTGGTACATTACACAATGTATATTTTTTGTCAAAAGACGAAATTAATTGTCACTATAGGATAGTGACTTAGGACCTAATAACCTTTGCTAAAGCAAAAGTAGTACAGAGCTTTCGAAGCAGCTGAAACATAGAACATTTCAGAGCAATAAAAAAAAAAAAAAGGCGATTCCAACAATACATTTTCTAGTTCGGTTAACAACTAAAGCATTTTATGACTTTTTGAGAAGGGTGCGTTAAAGTACGAGTTTCTAATTTCACCAACAAGCTACTGGCTTTGAATACAAGCTAAGTCTTTAGACAGTTACTTTTTAAATATATAATTGGAACTATAACATTAATAAGCTGCATTCGACAGGACAGCGTGTTAATTATTTCTCCATATTTTCCTTAGTAACTATATATGGATTGGCTTTCAGAGGAAGCAAAAAGCCAGCGTTTCGAGGACCAAACATCCTTTTAAAATATTTAGAGAATAATATTTCAATTCCTCTTTCTCCCCTCCCGTAAGCTTACTGTAATCACTTAACCTAGAGAATATAAATACAATGATTTTAAGGCAGTGTTTCCCAAACACTGTATACTTCTATGGGTACGCGAGAGGTCTTTAGGGGATACCGAGCACTTTAAAAAAAATGACTTTTATTTATTTTTTGCTTTTATATTTTTGTTGTCATACTATCACAGATAAGTGTGACAACATTATTGATAAAGTAATTCTAGAATAGAATTACTTTATCAATAATTAAAAAAATCTAAAGAATGTTTTAAACAAACTGTGTTTCTTGGTAAATATAGACTGACCTCCGTTAAGGCCGAGTCTGGTTAACGGGACCGTTTTCCAACTGCCTGGTTCAAACTGTTTGTATTAAAAGTTTAAATTCAAAGAGCTTGAACCACGCAGTCGGAACTCTCTCCAAAATTTCATTCTTCTCATTAACTGTTTATTATTATTATTATAGAAAATTTAAAAAATCATTTTATTTCTACTGTATGTATATTGGATTCGTATAACTAATTAAAATGTATTCAATAATTTAAAAAAATCTCATATGTTCGTAATTTATTATAACGCAAATGTTAAAAAATAAATACTAAATTTATTTTTTCAAATTACCTTAGGCTTGAGAGGAGATATGCCGGTGTTAGTAAAATTTGGTGAGAATGAATGCTGTCAAGAAGGGGGATTAGGGCTAGCTTTTTCTCTCATAGAGTAGTGTGATTGGAATGGATTGCCGTTGAATGTTTATGTGCAAGTGTCGTGAATGAATACAAGAACAAGTACGAGACCATACTACTCGCTGTTGCGATTAGTCTGGTCTCCCTGGATTAGTTACTGACTCCCTGGAGGTCTCTCCTAATAATAATAATAATAATAATAATTATAATAATAATAATAATAAATAATAATATCAAATTTACATTCGAATTCATATATCATGTGAATTTAACTAGTTTACTTTATGTGTGCGTTCGACCTAGGTTGGTAGCGAAAAAATTATTGTTGCGTTAGACAAAAAAACCAGCGTGAACATATTTCTGTACTCACGTTTAAGTAATAAATCACTTATAAATTAACGCTCAATTTTTAAACTCTCACTTTTAACTGAGCACTTACTTCTAATTTTTATTTTTTGGAAGATAAAAATTTTGCACGTTAATCAGATCATTGCTTTAAATGAAAATTATATTGCTGTTCAAGAATGAATTAATCAAATTCAAGGTCAAACGAAATACTGTAGTTGGGGTTGCTTAGAATAATTGCAAAGGTAACTAAGGTGCATTCCCAGCCTAAAAATCTGTTTTTCAGGAGAAAAACCTAATTTCAATAAAAAAAAAAAATACTTCGTTTAAAAATAGTTTAATCAGACCCGGTTTAATATGTGCAGGGGAAGTTTATTTCCGATACCAGTGCCGAAATTTTAAATTAGCCTTACTAAAGAAGACATTTTGATCGTTCGTTTTTATCCAGGAAAGCTTTACAATTAAATGGTAAATAGCAATTAAGTGTCTTAACATAGACGATAGCTATTTGGAACAACTTATCTCAAAATACAGTTTTGTGATTCTCTGTATTTTTTAAAGCTTTACTTGTGGCTTTTCATTCTTCCTTTCAAATATATATTTATTTATTGTGGTTTTTTGTAACGTTTATTTCGAAGAAGGCTCCATATATTTGATTGGCTGCTATCCAACTACTAAAAAAACGATGTGAAGATAAGTAAACTATTTATTGTTTAAATAATTATGGGTGCTTGCCAAATTGGCGATAGGAGTGTTTCATACATGAAAAAAAAAAAAGATACTGCACTGATTCTATTTTAATGCAGGTATATTATCATTAATTTGTAATGAAAGCCATTTGACTTTTGTATGTTTTAAAATGTTTTTCCAGTATAAAACTTGAGGTACATGTTATGTATGCGTGCTTTGCCAAATGCATCAATCATTCGTTAACTGGAACCACGAACTAGAAGGGTCTGTGTTTAATGCGTTAGAAGTGCTATTTAGAAATTTAGAAATGGTGCATTAATTTGCATTCACAATAAGGTTGCGCGAACAACTCGATAATAAGAAGAGTCTCGCGTTTATGAACGAAATTAAACCTTATAACAAATGCAAGAACCTAATGTAACGCCCCATTTTACAAGTAATGCACAACTATTTCTTCTAAAGCAGTGTGTGTGTGTGATGAGAATACACAACACAGAGTAGTGATTAGCGAGGCTTAATTGTAAGTACTGTACGGCTGTAGGATAACGGCATACTCAAATCATGTATGAATCACATTAAAATATTTTGTGTTATGAAGGCTCATTTCTGGAACAGCCTCTATGCATTACTTTCATTTTCCGTAGCTCAAAGATTATAATAAGAAGCATTGCACACTCTGTGACTAATGCCATCTAATTCTAAATTGTAAAAGCACTTTACTTAATCCCATTTAAAATGTGAAGTCTGCATTTTCACGAGTTTCTAGGTTATGTTATTGTTGCTATTATTATATTTGTTTGGCTTGTATTTAAAGTCGTAGTTTCTTTGTTGCTCCCATTGCTGTTTCACGTCAATTAACTTTCGCCCTATCAGCAAACGGCTTTTGTTGATCTTAATGCTTGATGTCAAGTTGTGTTGTGCATCATTCTATTTCTGTTGTTGTTTATCCGAGCAGGAATTTTGTTTAATCCTTCTTCTCTTTATACTTTACATTTCAAAATTGAATTTCAAAAGTCAAGACCAGTTCCTATAAAAATCAAAACAATATTATAAAATATGTTCCAAGAAGTTTATTTTATTTTTATCATTAAACCATTTATTCGTCGCGATGATGTACAAATAGGAATAAAATATTTATTTCATATAAAAGGTTATTTATTTAATGACTTCCTGAAATGTGCTTGTGTCAAAAATCTTTTATTTTGTCTGTACTCACAAGAGATTAGATTCCGTATAAATGTATTGTATTACTGAACAATAATAATCTAAAGGCTACTTGTAATTTTAATTTCGTACAGTATTAACCTTCAGTCAAAATAACAAAATAATAATAATAATAATAATTGTATTGAGCGTTAATACTTTCGTCAGTGCCTACTTGATTAGCAAATAAATTTGAAAACATAGTCAAAAAATTTTATTTCATTTTATTTTTATTATTTATTTTTTATTTCAATTTATTTTTATTTTATTTTTTATTATTTATTTTATTTTTATTATTTATTTTATTTTTTATTATTTATTTTATTTTTTATTATTTATTTTTTTATTTCATTTTATTTTATTTTTATTATTTATTTTTTATTTCATATTATTTTTATTTTATTATTATTATTTATTTTTTATTTCATTCTATTTTACATCATTCGCCTGATTTTAGCAAACCCCCCTTTTTTCATAAATTTAATTTTATACTGCCTTTTATATTTACTTGCATTTCTTTTACATATATTAAAAGTTTATACGCAATTAAGTGATTTTAGAAAGTGAGCCTGTTGTAATTAGTTGCATTACAAGCAGAGACCGAGAGAGAGAACTTGTTAATTTATCATGCTTACTGGAATTATTTTTTCATTCTTTCGCTTTCATATTTTTAATACATGAAATATTTTGGCAATAGTCGGACGGAATGCATTTCATATAATATTCTTCAGAAGCAGAAACACTTGGCGAGCGTATCCAGGTCGAAGAATTTTAAAATATCGGCTTCTTTTTGATGCATTTTATATATTAAGTATGGTGGATTTAAATAAAACGCATTTCCATCCAGATCAATACATATTGGAAGTCGTGAGAAATAAGATGAAACATTTCCGACGAAAAGATCCATGCAGAACACCGTAAATTTCGTGAATGACAAATCTACGTGAGATATTAAGCCTCCTTTCAGTGTTGGAAGTTATGAGGAAGAATCGATATTAAAAATCATGCCATAAAGTTTTGCATGAATCCAATACAGCAGGAATACTTTTTATTGGCAGACACGCTTTGTAATAAATGGCGTGTGAACAGAAAAGCACTATATGATTCTTGATTTTTTTTTTTAAATGATTATAATCGTTAAGTTTCCTTAAGTCATGTATAGAGAGAGGGATAACAAATTATTCCTCTATACCGACTTACCTCTAAAATTACTATAGATTCTCATGTTTAGAGATATTAAAGATTATTCACAGATTCGTCATCATCGTATGTTACGTTTTCGTGCAGGCCTACACATTTTATCGCGTAAGCTTCCGTAACCATAATCCCTCGGAATAGGTCGGTTGCTCCTAATTTCCGGTGGTATCCCATGTCTGTCGAAGCACGTGTTGACGGAGCAGCTTTGCGGGAGGAAAAACCCCAGGACTGAGGAAAAATCCCTGCTGTCCACGCCCAAGACCGGCTAATTTGGCTATGGCTGAGGAAAATCCTTAAGATTCTCACGTCTCCGATGAGAATCGAACCTAGGACACTCCTTCCCGAGGCATATGGTTGCGAAGCGCAAAGCCACTAGGCTAACCGGGCGGACATTCACAGATTACGTTGGAAAATCTTTCTTTAATCACTTCAGATGATAAAAGTTGGCCGTGCAGGACTTTATTCGAAGTATGGTATTTAAAGTCCTTCACGATGTATAAAAAGTTCGTAGAATAAATTTCCTCTTCACCATGTTAATCGCCAGTCTCGCAGATGACGTAATATTTCAATATAACTTTATAAAAATAGATGAAACTTGGGATATGCTATATTAATTGGAAGTATCCGCGTAAGATACAGTGCTGTTAATAAGTAACACTTGACTAATCCAGCTAAACTAGTTACAAATACAGCTAGTAATGGAGAAATGTGTATGGCCTGTTGTTTTACGATGTAAATCGAAGGAATCTTTTTAACGGAGCCTTTTTAAAATAATCCTCTTTCTGATTATTAAAAGTTCAAACGTAATTAAATGAAGAAAGTAAATTTTAATTCCTACTGTGACATCTCCATGGGAGAAGTGGAAAATATTATTATGCACATCTACAAATAAAAATGGACTACTTTGTCGAAAATGGTCATAAAGATATACAAGCTGGTTAATAGTAGCTAAATGTAATAACTTCCTTGTTTTCACTAATAATAAATTGATTCAACATATCAATACCAAAATGAGGCATAAACCAAATATTCTTTTCTCCCCCAAAGTAGTTGCAGTTTCAGTGTTTTGGAAAGGATACAAAATATGGTTAGGTGGCAAGTTGATGCCGTTAAGTAAACCAAATTTACCCCCCCAACTGTTTAAAAATATATTTTGAGTTTCTCTTCAGTCAAAGACAGTTCAATCAATATCGACTTATTATGCCAAAAATAAATAAAATAAAATAAAAATTTTACTGACTATAAAATATCAAAATAGATATTACCTGTGACCCCGGAAACGTATCCAGAGCAGATCAATTTCACTAGAGTAGCCAAACCGAAGTCTTTATATTTAATTTTTCCATATGCAAAGCAGTAGATCGGATTATGTGATCCATGCAAAATTTCAATTTGCCACACAGGTGACGTGTCTAAAAGATATTCTATTACTGTGAACTTCACTGGTAAAAGGCGGAGAGTAGGTAAAGTCATCCATGAAAAGTACTTTGATTTGAAATGTTTTATTTGCATCTATGAACCATAGTTTAAATTTTAAACTTTTGATGTTGGATTTATTAATTTATCATCATTGTACATCGTTCTGCGTGCTTGTCATCTTTCCCTCACCCTTTTAGTGTCCTTCAGAGTTTTATTCTGTCGTTTTATCAGCAAATGTTAAAATATCCATAGCAGTTTTAATAGATATGACAAATAGATCTTGCGAAAATGGATGGTAATAATTTCCGTACCTTTCTCGCGTCGTGTCTTACTCAATTGTCTTGTATAGTAGTGTTTTCAAAATTTTAATAGCACGTAGTGAATATTCTCTTCCCTCCCTTACACACACAACACACACACACACACACACACACACACACACACACACACACACACACACACACACACACACACACACACACACACACACGCATGCTGTTTCTCGTTGCTGAGGTGAATGACGTTTCACACATTCTCTGCTACACAGCTCAAGAATTTTTATAAAATCACATTGTTAACGACAGAAATTTTAAACACATTCAACTGCTAGTTCTCATTAATAAAAGAGAAATCTTCTAGATATTTCCCGAAGAAAATAAAATCTTGATGTAATTATTCTTAAAGATAGCAGAGCGAACAAAGTTATATTTAATGAAGCTAGTTAAAAGCATGGAAGCTGTCACTTTGTCTGCGTGCCTCCCAATAAAGTTATTTGCATGGATGCAAGTGCCAGCTTTCATATTTTACTCGACTACGAAGGTGCCCTTTTTAAATTATGACTGAGACAATAAATCATGTTGAAAGTATACAACACGACAGTTATGGGCTCGTCTATTACCGAATTAAATATCTTTTTCTTCATACCTACCAAGAACCTTGACAACTACATCTCTGAAGGCACTTTCTCCCTGTCTGCTTTCCGCTATGCAACGATAAGATCCTTCATCATTCGTCCTATCTACATTTTCAATGACAAGTGTTCCATTAGGGTGGACAATTTGTCTTCTATTCTGGGGAAGTCTTGTTTCTCCTGTTAAAAGATTATTGCTTTTAAAAAAGAAGGTTTGTGATGCTTGTCAAACTCTAGAATTAAGATTGTTACATTCAATGCAATATTTTTATCGATAAAAATGATTAACTTTCTTTCAGAATTACAGATCTGACTTGGAAAAGCTGAGAAAATTGGTGCGATCTTTTATGTATTCCAAATAAAATCTGTAAACTGCTTTAAATGTTTAAAATATTGGGAAACATGAACACAAAATAATGAATGAGGTTTAATATTTCCTGACAATAATTTGTAATCGAATCCAAATAATATTTTTAGACTTGAAGGAAAGATATGGCTTCGCTTTTTTCATAATATTTCTTTGATTGTTTATTGAACTTTTGTATAACGATAACTCTTTTCTCTGAATTAATATTCAGTTGAAGAATTAGTAGTTTGAGGGATACAAATTTCAAACAGCATATAATCTTGTCGTCGCATTTTATAGATGGCAACAGATTGCAACTGCATTTTGATTTAGGGGGTTTACTATGATTTATGTACCTCTCTTCATAGAAAGGTTAATTTTATGTTTAGTAAAGTGATATTATAAATCCTAAGGCAGAAATTTAATCAGTTAAGAATGTAAACTTATATAAACAATCCATTTCTACTCAAAATTCATTTAATTTGTATTGTTCAATTTGAGGTGACGTAATATCAAGTTTTATTTGTAAAGTAGCCAGTAATACGTGTATGACAACGTGCAATCAACGCATACATTACTGTTAATAAATGTCATAATTGTGTGACTGAGTGCTGAATAGGAGATCCAAAAATCAAGTGACCGAATTTTTTTTTCTTGCGATGTAAGATAGCACTCTGTAGGGTCATGCTTGTACATATGAACACAATCACTTCTCATGAAGCATTTCTTGGTAGCATAGCTTAGCTTAGTGAGTAAAAAAACTAGTGTGTGCTTGTTAACTATAAAGCCATGCATTCAAATGCTTGGATGGTTCTAAAAGATTCTTCTGAACGAGCTTGTATATCTGGTTGAGTTTACGTTTGTCTGCTTCTTTCGACTGTAGATCCAGTTTGATTTGCAGTAAGGTGGCTAAGGCGATAAGGTGGGCGTATTATGCCTTGATAGTTGCTGTGCCTCTGTTTGGACGAATGAGGTATGCTATCATTAGCAAAACCATGAATAGCATTACACAACTAAATGCTTTGAAAATGTTAAAAATGACAACACACATTTCTCCTAACATTTCCATGGCACGTGTCCAGCGATGGGTGATGTAGGCAAAGAGGTGAATCTAGAGTAGTCAAATCTGTACTGATGGTTATTAACTGGTAGGCTTATAGGTAGCGGTGAAGTGTTAGATTTCAATTTGCTGATGGTTCTGCTTCAGTAAGCTGAGCATGAAGATGGAATTCTTGTTGTGAGACACCAGCAGTATGCTGACTTTTTTTCTTCAACTGCCTTGGTAAACCTTTTGTTAAACTATGAAATGAGAAGTAACTGGAAATTTTTTATATGGAACTGAGAATAAAAACCTTCATGCAAGAGAGAATAATCTCTCGTCGCCACTCTCGACCTTGTGTCCTTTGACACTACAACGGTATCAAGTGGAGACGACCTCCAAAATTCAGATGTTTCCTTTCACAGAGAGGAAACTTGCACAATATGGTGACCATAGTTACCGAGACAAGAAGGGACTCGGAGACCAATATAATGATCTGGAAGGATATTTGATTAAGAAAAGATCGTGAGTATTGTGAGAGTGGAAAATGTTATCATGTTGTTCGGGTTGTTAGATGCATGACTTACATTAGGTCATTGCTTATAGCATATTCTTCTGTGTTTCATACAGCTTGGTGGTTTTGAAAGAGAAGCCGGTAGGCCAGTTGACCTACATTAAGGTCACTTAGGAAGATGACCCCACTATTCAAATAGTTGGATTGCTGGAAATCAATTGCAGAAATAAATTATTAATATTCTGATGTCACCGTAATTTTCGGAATTTGGAGAGCAGTAAATATAGCAGACGAATGTAATTGAATGTGGGTGTGGAAACCTTAAGACAGAGGAAGTCAAAAGCAGAGGATTTTAAATTTGGCATTCTTTGGCAAGCAATGACAATATCATTAGTTATTGCTTGCCAGACCAATTGTGGCCGGTGGTTATTGTATATGCAATAGGAGTTTCTGTCAAGAATAAATAGAATTCTCGTTCTACATGTCTGTAAATGATGGTGTCGTCATTTATGTGGTAGACGTTGGTAAACTGGATGTTTTATGATTTTTGTAGGGAATTTAGAATGTGTTTTGCATATTTTAATGACATTCGTTACCTGTTTGTTTGTCATATACAAACTATAAATATATGTTACATATTGTTGGAAAGTTATAATTACATTTGTTACAATTAAATTTTTCCAATTAATAACGGACTTGTACTGTATTACTTTATATGAAACTTTATCACCGAATCTCGTATAGTGCAGCTAATAAATAATGTACAAATAAATAAATAAAATGCTTTAATGCGAAACATTCTTAACAGAAAAAGTGTATTGTTAAACATGAGAAGTTTATTATACTCACCTATTTAATAGCTCTTTGAACAACGTAAGCCTTAGAATAGACTAGATAAGTCGGGTATTTGAATCACCAGATTTGAGAAAACACTTTACAGAACAAATTTGCTACCCAAGACCTATATAATGAATACTTAAAGCTCAATTTTATGGTGGTGGGTCTGTGGCGAGAGCATCTTTCCCGATATCTTGAAGATACTCAGTAAAACTGAGATCTAGTGATTGAGGGCACCAGTCCATTAAGGTTAATTTACTATCATGCTTATATAATCTTTCTTGGAAGACACGACAGGAGTACTGTTGTCACGGTAACTTGTTGGAAAGTGTCCATCACATATAAGACAAATGGTCACCATGAATGGGCGTATTTTTCATCAACAACGTTCAGGGAAGTAGCTCCAGTGAGATCTTGCTGTATTGATCGTAAAGGGCTTAAGAAGTGTACCAAACAATGGTCATCTTGACATGTTATGAACAGGGATGATTCGTCTATAATTTTGTGATGGTCTCGCCATATCTCTTGTCCTAACGTCAGCATGAAATAACAATAATCAGGATTAATCATAACATGAAATCCCGCTCCAAATGATTCGGACCTGTTTGTTTTATTAAACTGTTATAGTGTTCTCAATGACTTCTGTTATACCTCATTCGGGATACTGTCTGATCTATGATGCGTTCAAATACATTCGCTCACGGTTCCTTGTTCTATTACCCACGATAAGTCAAAACACGTATATTGGACTTTACGATGCTGTTGGGGCTACATCTGTATATTTCATGTTCACTCGGTGTTTTCTGTTTTTAACACTTTCTTGGTATACCCGTAACACCTTTGCGTGCAGTCCTCTTAGTAAGTTTCCAAACCGTTTCCAAGATAACGGCCTGTATGGTGCGGACTGGACTATCATGTTCAATAAATCAGTGCCGTAGTGGTTTACCCCACGCATACATGAATGTCCATTCCCTGTGAAAATTCATAGTCCGTGCTTTCTGCACGTAGCTAATTGCGTTACTGGTATATTGCTCATGGGTCTATAATATTTTGAATATCGAGTATATTATGAACTGACATATATATATATATATTAAAAACATTATTGTATATACCTGAGTATGTATAGTATTATACTTCTATAAGCACTTTGGAATATTTACTTTTATAAAGTTTTTGGACACTTAAAATCAGAATTAGAATAAATTAAAATGAATTACAAAATGAAATGGTGCGGGCTACAGTTCACCGTAGGACCCCCCCCCCCCCCTTAACCGAGTGGATTCTTATACAGAACTCCAGACTTTGCTCTTTAGTTCCATTAGGATACTTACAGAAAAATCTCTTATTAATATACATGTCTAAAATGAATGTTTTCTATTTATTTCTTAAATGATTTATTGAAATCGCTTTCTATGGCACTAATGACTATAAATACATTCTCACTATGGTTATTTTAATTTCTCTCCGGTCGTTCTTAGAAGAGTTATGAAGCCAGAATAGAAACAGCTATTGTTTTCAAGTGCTAACAGATGGCAGCACTGTACAAAACACGTGGAGCTGGAGGAGCAGATAATTTAATGCTACTTGACATCCCCGGAGCCTCTTTAGATAACGTTTTGAATATATTTTCTTGTAACTGTCTGTCAGCTATTTTTTGCAGAATGAAACTTAATTTCAAGATGTTTAAGTAGTTAATAATTAACTCTAGAAAACTTAACAAAATCTTTGTTAAGTTCTCAAAGCATCTTTAATAATAATTAATGTTTTTAATGAATTACCAAGAACGCTCATTAGGAAGAGGAGGCTTCTTATGAAGTCCTATTTCCGATACTTGACAACAGCCTCAGAGTCTTTATATAGCAAAAGAATCACTGGAGGGAAAATCGCATTGTTAATGACTCGTCGCTCGAATAAGTTTCTGAACAATACGATTAACTCAACATCTCTCTTTCTTACTTTCTCTCTCTCTCTCTCTCTCTCTCTCTCTCTCTCTCTCTCTCTCTCTCTCTCTCCATATATACAGCACTCAAGGTGTTTCTTTTGGGTACCCCCAATAATTGGATCTTGTATTGAAATTTTCAGTTTAGTAATAAAGAAAAAAAATACCCATTTTTGTCGAACTGAATTTGAAGTTTATTTTTGCACGGAATTTGAATTTTGAGCGGATGGAATTTTCCATTGTAAAACATGCGAACTGATTTTCCGAAGTATATGCTTGTAAATAAGTACCTACTTTCTTGGCGGCATGGCTGAAAGACGTAGCCAAAGTACCAGCGATACCTTTCTAATTATATGGAGTGTCAAACTACGCGGGTAAATTAGGAAGCATTCTCAATATTTTATTTTATTTTATTTATTTTTATTGCTCGGGTAAATATAAAATTTACTGTTATTTAAAGAGTGTTTGATCTTAACTAATCAGTTATCTGGCTGAATTATTCGTTGGAACATGCTGGTAAAAAAGCGTTTAATGATTTGATTTTTATGTGTACTGAAAGTTTGAATACGATTATTCATAAATTTAAAACGATTCAGGTCTGAACTCTGTGGAGTTCAGACCTGACTTCGTCGGACTATCACGTGTTTGGCCACTTAAAAGTGCTTCGAAATGTCATTTTATCAGTGATCAAAAGGTGCATAAATAGCATGGAATGGCCAGGTGTATTCAAAATGAAGGAAATAAGTTTAAGAAATGAATCAGTAGTAGATTCCTTAACGATCGAAAATATACAAATCATTAAATTATTTTAAAATGATTGTTCATTTTAATAAATACTGAGATAATGAGAGTCTTCAAAGATAATAGTCACGGCTACAGAGCTCATTGCAATATAAACATCTTAAATAAGCTGATTAAAAACTTAATTTATTATTTAGCGGCTAATTATATTAATTATACAACTAATTCAGGGTTTCGCCAAATTAAGTTACATTTTCAAGGAAATATTTTACACTTTGTTACTTTAGGCGAGATTTCGTAATTACTTTACATTATCTATAGTACTTTTGATATAAAATATGTATTTGGTCTATTTGCAAATTAACAGACAGTAAATGTTTAATGTATGTTTTCTCTTATGATCAAATTATTCAAATAATTAATTTGAATAAAGTAATTCGAGTAATTAATTCTTGCACATTGCACAAGATATAAATAAATACGATCTGGTGATGCTAAAGTCTTAAAATATCAAGATACTGAGATGGATGGTGGTAGAATGTAGCATATTTTTATATCAACACCATGCAAAGCCCTTATACTACTTTAGTGCGATGTGTGTGTGTGTGTGTGTGTGTGTGTGTGTGTGTGTGTGTGTGTGTGTGTGTGTGTGTGTGTGTGTGTGTGTGTGTGTGTGTGTGTGTGTGTGTGTGTGTGTGTGTGTGTGTGTGTGTGTGTGTGTGTGTGTGTTTGCGGGCGTGCAAATTTTTGTTAATAACAGTATACTCCATTCCCCTTCTTCGTTTGGCAAATCTTGTAGTGTGCAATCATTCCATGAGTGAAATTCTAGTATGATGAAAGACTTAACCTCCAATTTCCTTCCATTCCTCGGTGGGATGAGCATTACGCAAGGGAGAATAAATAAGAATTTGTTTTAGTATCACTGATGTTCATGAGATAATACTCATCCTACCGAGGAATGGAAGGAAATTGGGGATTAAGGTCTTTCATCATGGTAGAACTTCGATCATGGAATGATTGCACACTACAAGATTTGCCAAACCAAGAAGAGGAGTGAAGTGTACTGTTATTAACAAACATTTGAAGAGGATTTGAGGTTAGTGAGAGAGGGTTATTTATGTACAGTAGGGAAAGAGAGAAAGTTAGAGAAAGTATGGAGTCCTGGAGTACTCCAGTATACGTGGAGAAATCTGAGGAAAGGAAGGCATCTATTCTAAGATGCAGTGAACAATGAGGGGGAAATGTGGAAAGACTAGAGTACATCCCCTATGCCAGACATGACCAAATGTTTTGGGAATGTCAATAGTGATTTGCACGTTTCTCGAAACTCGTGAGCATTCTTTCTTACATGGCCGGTTCCTTGGTTCCACACTTTCTATGGCTGTTGTCAGAGGAGGGCGGTGATAGCTAAGAGATGTGCTAGGGATCGAAAGTGGCTGAATGCCTCCTGATGGTGAAGGTAGCTGTTAATGACATTCTGCATGATTTTTTAGGAAAGTGAGGTGAGGAGAGCAATGGGACGATAATTTAGTGATTGAGTTTTATCACGCTTTTTTGGAACGGATTGAATATCGGTTTACTTGCTGTCGAGCAGATATTAGACGAGTAGGACAGATTGAAAAGAAGAAACATATACCCTGCCGTATCCCTTTCTGTGCAAGATACTGAACATGCCAGCGAACACATACTTTCTTGTAACGAGGATTAAAGGACGTCTTTTTTTTTTCTTTTTTTCCTTCCCTTACTGTAAAAATTATTTTTGGATGAATTTTGCTTAGTGTGTTTAGAAATCTTTAAGACTTCACTTAGAGTTATATCAAGAACTGCACTCTAATTATCACTTTTGATTATCACATAATACAACATACATTAGCCATTTTATACAATTTAAGTAAACTGGTTTCCTACACAGATTTAAATTTAAATCTCAGAGACGTTTCTTAGAAGCTACCTAGAAACTAAACAATTGTTTGTTTCTAGGTAGCTGTAGCTTCTAAGAATGTTGTAGCAGATCGGATGATTTCATTTCGAACAGGATTTTCCACATATTCTTATAAAATCAACATTCCAAGAGAAAAGCTTAAAAGAACTACAAATGAAGTCGCTTCTATGAACAGAAAACTATTTGCAAACCTCCAGCCTAGCATTTAAGAATGTGTTAATACTTCTGCCGTATTAACAAAATATTTCCTTGGTAATAGAAAGTTATGTTGAATCTATATCTAATCCAGCATAAGTTGAATTAGATGTAAATATTACTCAAGTTTAGAATAATTATAATTATTTCTTGCAGGAAATTCGATAGCAATGAGATCCACAGCCATAGAAATCTTTATAATGAAATCAGAGAGGTAATGTAATTTGCAAACTTATCAAAAGTTTAGATAATGATTTTAGTTTAATGTTTGTACATTTATTTTCATTCTTTAGTTTGATGAATGATAAACTAGTATTCTACTTTTGGTCTTTTTCGGACGTTTAAGATGACCTTGCCAAATATCCTTGGTTTCCTTAACCTTAATTTAGTAGAATAAGGTGAATAAGTGGAATAAGTTTTATGTCCATTAGAATATTTCTAGTCTCTAATGTGTTCTTCTTGTCAGTCTGTTTGTTTGCAAGGATGAAACCAGAAAATCAGAAATGCTATAAAATGATTCTAAAGGTTCAAATTATTTAAAAAAATCACAATTTGAGAGTCTACAAAAAAGTCAAGCGAATCTTGAAGAGATGAGTCAGGATAGGCCGTCTCCGAGCAAGTAAATGGGATGAAATTCTTTCCCGAAGAGGTATTACACAAACTGACTTGTGACTAATGTCTAATTCTGCCCAATGGAAGAATGTTTTTCGACCACGTTTGCAACATCTCGTATATTCACGAGATGTACTTAATTCTGTTTTTTATCAAAGAGAAAGTCCCACCTTAAGCATTGACTGCTTTTGTTTTCATCAACAGAAAAAGGATCAAAAGGGAGTTACGACAGATGCTCTTTGAGATGCCAAAAAAGTGACTTTTTTGTTTTGAGTATGCTTTCCGACGGAAAGGATTTCAAAGGTAGCTATGAAGGAAAGAAAATTTATTAATTTCGTCTTAAAAGACAGAGATAAAGGTAGAGAGAGAGAGAGAGAGAGAGAGAGAGAAATAACAGAAAAAGAAAAAGAAATATTTTTTTCACAAGACTTCTGATTTTTTCACAGAACATCTTTTATAGTCTTTTAGGAAGATTGAAAATCATTGCACATCAAAGTATGCAACTGTTTTTCAACAAATTTTAATTAACTTTGATGATTCGAATTATATTTACTATATTTTCTTCGGAATGCGGGTTTTCTCAGGAATAATATTTTGTGTGAGTTCACTTCCTTCCCCCATCCCACTCTAAAAATACCTTTCTGATAAGAAGTGGATTTATTTTCCTATAGTGTTGCTTATACTATTCAAAACGTTTTTTGAATAGTATAAGCGAGTCGAAGTCCTGACTTGGGAATTTGAAACAATATCTTAGAATAATTAAATTAATTATTGATTATGTTGATTACAAAATGATAACTTCAAACATCCATAAATGATGCGATGAATTAGAAAGACGTATCTTGGAATCCAAAGAAATAGCTCTCGACCCTGCCCATCAAAAATACAATCTCAGTTACAGCCTGCCCGATTCACATAGCACTGTAATCCAGTTTTGGCACACTCATGATATCATTCACACGCACAGTGCGTCACGCCAGAACTAACGCTCGGACTCAATTTCAAACACAACTTTTATAAACTCTGTTTTGTCTAAAGTACAATATATTTTTAAGATATCGTTTTCTCAATGGTACTGTATTCACCTGACGAAGTCGACATTTCCGATGTATATACAGGGTGTCCCAAAATTCACGCAAGATTTAAATTTAGCACCATTTGTGCGGTAAAGTGTTGCCAACGAGAAAAAAAAAAAAAGACAGCGTGACTGCTGACAGTTCAGGGTTATTAAAAATGGAGCGCTACAAGAAAGAACAACGCATTTTCATTGTTGAGCAATATTTTAAAAATAATGAAGGTTTGGCAGCTACAGTTCGCAATTTTCGTACAAAATATGGTCGGAATAGTGATTTAACTTCATCAACTGTGAAAAGATTAACATGTTCATTGCCAATCACGCGATATCGCGCGATGCAAGCCCTCACCAAACGGCCGATCACGCGTTATCGCGTGGGCGTCGCTAACTAAATGAAAAAATAAAAAAATTTGGCCACCACACGAAATTCCAATTTTCAGCTTGGCAATGAAAGTGTTAATTAAAAAATTCAAGGAAACTGGATCAATTAGTGATCTTATACACTCTGGCCGTCCTTCAACAAGTCGTTCAACAGAAAACATCGAAGCGGTTCGGGAGAGTGCTGCTGAGAGTCCAGGAACATCAATTCGGCACCGTGGTCTTGAATTGGGCATTTCGAGAAGCTCTCTATAGCGTATTCGCACGAAAGATTTGCATCTTTATGCTTACAAAGTTCAATTGACTCAAGAACTAAAGCCTACTGACCACACACAGCGAAGAGTGTTCGTTGAATGGATTATGGAACAACAACAAGTGGATGCTTATTTTTCGAACAAAATCATCTTCAGCGATGAGGCTCATTTTCATCTTGATGGCTTCGTTAATCGACAAAATTGTCGCATTTGGGGTTCAGAAAATCCACGAGTGATTGTTGAGAAACAAATGCATCCACAACGTGTCACTGTTTGGTGCGGATTTTGGGCTGGAGACATCATCGGTCCATTCTTCTTCGAAAATGCGGCTGGTAAGGCAATAACAGTTAATGGTGCTCGCTATCGCGACATGATAATCCAGTTTTTTGTACCTAAATTGCAAGATATGGATGTGGGCGACATGTGGTTTCAACAAGACGGTGCCACATGCCATACAGCCCAAGAAACAATTCAATTACTGCATGAGTCATTTCCTGGTCGTATAATTTCCCGTTTTGGTGATCAGAATTGGCCGCCCAGATCATGTGACTTAACGCTGTTGGACTTTTTTCTTTGGAGTTTTTTGAAGTCTAAGGTTTATGCCAACAAGCCCACGACCACCCACGCCTTGAAGGAGGAAATTGAGCGCTGTATCAACGAAATTCAGCCACATTTATGCAAAACGGTCATGGAAAATTTCGACAAAAGAGTGCGTATGTACCAGCATAGCCGTGGAGGCCATTTACCCGATATGCTATTCCATGCATAACCCTATACTGTATACTTTATGAATCAATAAGAAATTACAATTTTTAATTAAAAACCTGTGTTTTCTATCAAAATTACTTCTTGCGTGAATTTTGGGACACCCTGTGTGTGTGTGTGTGTGTGTGTGTGTGTGTGTGTGTGTGTGTGTGTGTGTGTGTGTGTGTGTGTGTGTGTGTGTGTGTGTGTGTGTGTGTGTGTGTGTGTGTGTGTGTGTGTGTGTAAAAACTGTTTAAGCCAATCATAAGATTACGTATAACTCCACTTATAATCTCATGCTCTTTATCCTTTCTGCAAAGTCATTGTGTACCTAGCTCATTTATTACTTTAAATGACCAGATAAACCATATAATTGAATTAAACTGTGATTATCTCGTGCTCGTAGTTCTTTAATAAACGTGTTGCATATTTTCTTGAAGTATCTCTGCATGGGATTGTCATGTAAATTTCGTTTCGCCACTAAAACAAATTTCTGATTGATTAAATGATGAAATCATTTCAACAAATCGGAATATTTTAATTCTTTCGAATTGTTCGCTTTCGCGAAAGAAACAAAGAAGCTATCAAAGTGCAATTATTTTTAACCAAGCAAAGCAATTTTCGGTAAATGAAGATAATAGTTGAACAATGGACAGTACAAGAGGAGTAATTAACTTTATTTCATAATATCGGGTAAGGAAACAAGCGGTAGGCATCTGAGCAGAACTGAAGAGATTAATATTTGCTGCTCCATTAAAGTTTCTAGAAAAATAAATTGTTTCCCAAAATAAGTAATGTAATCAAATTTTCAATTTAACACAACCTACGGAATGCATTGAGGGTATCAGCGTGCCATTAGCTTCTAAAGATGTCTGTTAACTGTTTCTACCGAACAGTAATTCCAAACGTATCAAAACTTTTAACTTCTCTCGCCGCCTGGGCTGTCCTAGTAAAATGATTGTCTAATCCTTAGACATAATTATTATAGCAGAAATGTCAACGAGCGCCCATAATTCAAGAATTAAAAATAATCTCCGACATAATTCTCCCTGTCGGAAGAACCTCATAAATATTGCACAACCGGAAATAACGAAGCGATACAAAACGACATTCAGTTTGATTGGATAAAGCAACCAGATTAAATGCAGAGCACGAGATGAATAAGAAGGGAAAAGAGACAGAAGGCATTTTAATCCTCTTAAAATCCCAATGGAAATCTATTTTATCACACTAGGCGATCTACGATGCATATAATTAAGCAGCTATGAATGGATGCAAGTTAATTAGCGAGACCTCCCTATTTAGGAAATGACAAGATGACATACCTTTTTCCCATGTGATCTTTTCAATTGGATGGCCAGCAACGGGACATTTAATAATTAAACTGTCTCCAGCTAGAACAGAGATGTTTCTCATTGGACGCACAAATGGAGGACCAAATACATTTAGTCTTGCCGTATGCGATATAGTGGCAATGTCATTTGTCGCGTGGCATTCATATTGTCCACCGTCTTCTGTTCGCAGAGAAGTAATGTTTACGAAGCTATTGACGTATCCATCATTCGTCACAAAGTCACCTACACGGATCCTCATGTTCTCGAGAACTGGAGCATCGTCGAGTGTCCACGTGATCTGAGGCAAAGGTGTGCCTGTTGCTGCGCATTTTAAGGAGATGAACGGTCCTGGCTCAATGGTCTGGTCCACGAATGTGTAAGCAAAAACGGGCGGATCATCTGCGAAAGAAAGATACATTATTAGCTTATGAAAAGGCTAATAGATAGTTAACACTTTCTTAATCAATTTAAGCAAAAATGACTGTACTGTTCATATTTTATCTTTTAATTAATTTATTTACAGTTAAACATTGAAACAGTAGCGCACTCAGGATTTAATCTTGGGAGGGGGGAGGGGCGAGTTGTTGAGTAGACGATTTGAGAATACACACTACGCATCGCATACGACCTATGACTGAGCATCTGCAATGATCGCTAATTCATAAGTATAGAAATAGAAGACCCAACACAACATAAATAAAAAAAAATGAATTTTAATTAGGAAAAGATTTTTGGAAAGTTTTCTATTTTTTCCCCTTTTTCTTTGGGTGGTGCCAGGGCCCTTTGGTTCTACCTCTGGGTGCGCCACTGCATTGAAGTAACATTGAATTTTTGTGCATATTTCCTTAAATTCAAATCTCAACTTCTTTTTTTTATCCTTCCCAACATTTAATGCTTCCGGTGGCACCTTGAATCAGTATCGCAAGTAAAATTTATGAACAAAACTACACCGCCTATCTGCCATGGTGGACTGAGTTGAGTAAGTGGAGCAACTGATAGCGCCAATGAATTTCAAAATATTGATAAGTAAAAAAAAAAAAAAAATTAATGTCAGAAGAGGCATTCCTGTTACTTTTTTCCAAGCTACAAGAAAACTTAGTGTTGACCATATATGAATATTGATCATCAATATCCAGTGAGATTTTAAAATAATTTAATCATTCTCAGCAACGTTAAATTTTTATTTTAAGTTGCTAACTTCGAAAAGAACACAAGGAATGGATATTGTGGATGTTAATTGCGAGTAATCTCCGATTCTTTCATGGTTTTGCTTTTGAGGGAGAAAAAAAAAAGAATGAATGAATATACGACTTCTTTTAGTCTCCTTTTTATAGCATAAAAAGGAGACTAAAAGGAGACTAGTCACCTTCTTTGAAAAGCCCTTATAATGGTTAATTATGACCTCAATGGGATTGAAACAAATTCAAATTCAAAGCTCCGGATAAGTAAGTAATTAAAGATAAAGTATGGAAGGAAAGGCTATAATCGCCATACGTAACAATAAGATAGTATAAACAGCTCATTCTTGTAAAGCGTATACACTGCATAAGATAAGTATATAATACAGCATTATTTTTTAAGGATAAAACGAGGAAACTCTAATGCAAAAAATTGCATAAAATATAAATGAAAAATCAAGAGTTAAAAACAAATTTCGATTAATGGTAAATCAGATTTATCCCTATTGAGCAGTACTAGCTTTATCGCGGAGAGGTTACTAGCTTTTAGTCAAATGGAGAAAAAAAGTAATCCACTTAAGGTTTCTGCTTTTCGACAGACATTGTTTGTCACCTTTGATAAGATACCTCACTGGGATGCTAGTCACCTGGGGCTATTATCCTGTAGCACGCCAAAGAACGTCAGCGATGAAGCGATGAAAAGATTTCCCCTTCTGTTTCTTTCCCAATCATGCACCAGTAAATGTAAAAGCATATCCGAGAGGTGAGAAGTCCCAGAATGGGTGAAACTTTTCCAAAGAATATGTTTGGGTTTCCCTTTAGTAGCATTTTGTATCTCCTTCTTTTATACTGTGCGCTTTTTGTATTGCAAATTTCTCAGCTTCTTTTAGGAAGTATGTAATGTACGTTATCAATAATTTGTGTACCAGAGCTGTTTTCCACTCAAAAACTGTCACAACTGTCAGAACACCTTTTAGAACTATAGCAAAAATAATAATAAATAAATAAAAATTACAAACAAAATTATAAATATTATAATTATAAATTATAAATAAAAATAAATAAAGCACGGAGACAGCACGGATGCGATAAAAGAGTATAATGTTATTACCAGAGTCCAAATAATAAATAATAAATAAATAATAATAAATAAATAAAAATTATAAATAAATAAATAAATAAAAATTACAAATAAAATTATAAATATTATAATTATAAATTATAAATAAAAATAAATAAATAAAAATTATAAATAAACAAATAAATAATAAATAAATAAAAATTACAAATAAACTTATAAATATTATACTTATAAATTATAAATAAAAATAAATAAATTTAAAAAAATTAAAAAAATAATAAATAAACAAATAAATATTATAAATAAAATTATAAATATTAGAATTATAAATTATAAATATAAATTATAAATAAAAATTATAAATTATAAATAAATTATTTAAAATAATTATAATTTATAATAATAATTTATATAGATTATAAATTAAAATAATAAATAAATAAATAAAAATTAAAAACTGATCGCGGTGTTTAAATATTTTGATCGTTAGTATAATCGAAATAGACTACTTGATGCTTTTTTGTCTTTAAGAATATCATGAGTATAAACATTTTTTCTTTATTTTCGCTGTAAACTGAAATCTTATTTTACATGGAACTAATCTTCTTCTTCTTCTGCAGCTTCTCCCACTTAAGTGGGGTCACTGTTGATGATGAGTCTCCTCCACATCCTCCTGTCTTGGGCTGTCACCATAATTTCTTCATCCTCACGTCCTTCATCCTCAAGTCCTCTTCTACCAGCTCGCTCCATCTCTTCTTTGGCCGCCAACACTTCCTCCTTCCTTGTACATCCATCTGCATGAGCCTTCTTCCTACATATTGGTCCTCCCTCCTCATCACATGACCAAACCACCTCAACCTTGCCTCTGTATCTTCGCTCCTAAGTTCATAACTTTCACTGTTCCTCTCACATAGTCATTTCTCAGACGATCCTTTCTGGTCACACCGCACATCCACCTAAGCATTCTCATCTCTGCTACTTCCATCCTACTGATGTTATTTTTCCTCAGGGCCACAGTTTCTATAGAATACGTCATAGCTGGCCTCACTACTGTCCTATAGATTTTGCCTTTCAGATTGATCGGCACCCTCTTATCGCATAACACTCCAGCCATCTCCCTCCAGTTCCTCCAACCCGCTTGTATCCTCCATCTTCTTCCACTGTTGAACCTAAGTATCTAAAGTCCCCCACCTTCCTGATGACATTTCTTTCCAGCTCCAGATCTGTCTCCTGGCCGCCGCACACTGTGCAACACATATACTCTGTCTTACTTCTGCTCAGTCTCATACCTCTCTCTTCCAGTACGTTTCTCCATCTTTCCAGTTTAGTTCCCGCTTCTTCTCTTGAATCTGCACACAGCAAGATGTCATCTGCATACAACATTGTCCAAGGCGCATCTTCTCTCACCTCCTCCGTCACCACCTCCATCACAATGGTAAACAGAAACGGACTTAATGCTGACCATTGATGCAAGCCAACTGTTACTTGAAAACTTTCTGTCTGTTCCAGACAGGTCCGAACACTTGTCTTCACATTTCTGTACATCTCCCGCACAAACCCGACATGTTTTTCCGGAACCTTCTTCTCCCTCAGACACCTCCAGACTTCTTGCCTTGGCACTCTATCGTATGCTTTCTCCAGATCAATAAATGCCAGATGTAGCTTCCGTTGTTTCTATCGAAACTTTTCCATCATCTGCCGTAATCCAAAGATAGCATCTGTTGTTGATCTACCAGGCATGAAGCCAAATTGTTCCTTTGCAATCTCCACCTCCTTCCTCAATATTCCATCAAGAACCCTTTCTAGGATTGTCATTGTGTGGGACATCAACTTTATTCCTCTGTAATTTTTACAGTCTTGTGCATCCCTTTACCCTTGTAGATGGGGACAAGAGTACTCTCCCTCCATTCCTCGGGTATATTTTCCTGTTGGCAAACTTTCATGAACAGGTCCCACAGCAGGTCAATTCCCTCTTCCTCCAGTGCCTTCCATGCCTCCACTGAAATCCTGACGGGGTCCACCGATTTTCCATTCCTCATCCTCTTCATGGCCTCCATCACTTCCACTCTACTGATGTTCTGCACCATCCCCTCAGAAGGCTGTCCATCTTCTCTGTGAGTCCTTGCATTTTCCTCATTCAAAAGTCCCTCAAAGTATATTCTCCATCTGTTTCTTATGTCCACATCCCTCCATAATACTCTTCCTTCAGCGTCTTTGATCTGCCTCACATGTAAGATGTCCTTTGCGGCTTTATTTCTACATTTCGCTAGTTGGTAAATTTTTCTCTGTCCTTCCTTTGTTTCTAATTGATCATACAGATCTAGATATGCCATGGCCTTTATATTTATATTTCTATTTACAAGGAACTAATGAAATGCATTAATTCATGAAAATAGAAGTAGCGTATTTATTTAATCGCATTTTCACACAGTGCAGATATATTAGTATTATTTCATCATATGAAGTCAGCAAAGAATCTTTGCTAAAATTATCTTCATTTGAACTTCCTAATTTTTTTAAAGATTCCAAAATTTGTTATATCTTCTTTTGTGCCTTTCGAATATGTAAGCTACCACATTCGAACTTAATTTAAAATTAAATTAATTCATCCTATCGATGCATTAATTTAATCATTCTAAAATTACACATTTCAATAGTTTGCTTCTTTTTTTTTAATGTAACTCGATTGATTTTAAACGATCATAAATTGTGTTGCCCATATAAACAAAACAACGACAGACCTACCCTGAAAAAATATGTAAAGGTTTTACGCTTTCAGTGCTTTTTAAGTTTTCAGTTGCACTGAATTCATTTTGAATATTTTGATAGTAGATACTCGTAGTTTCTGGCACCAACTGCAAACAGTATTACATTAAGAATATTACATTTACAATAAATGCTGAACTTATTACACACATCTACAATGAAGATAGATCACAACTGAATCTATTATTTTACTCCTGTTTAGTATATGGTAGATTTCAAAATAATTTCAAATCTGATATTAGAAGTACAACAACAAAGAAAAACTTTATCAGAAAAAAGGTCTCGGAAATATTTAATCCACCTGAAAAGCTTATATTGGAAATCCGTTTGTCTTTAAATTTCGCAATATGTAGGAGACAGCATGGATGCGATAAAAAAGTATAATGTTATTACCAGATTCCAATGGTCCCTGCTAATTTTATCATGTTTGACATCAATACAAAACTTACTGTATTTTTCAATAGCATTTATCGATAACTAGCTTTTAAAAATGAGAAAGCAATATTTAATATCTAGACGGCGTAGCTATATCCGAAAGTTAACATTCACTAGCTTCAAAACAATAAACGTATTTGAATCTCATAAAAATAAAAATATGACGATAAGCAAAGAGTATAGTTTACCGCCATTCAGGTAGTTTAATATTATATGGTTTAATACTAGGTACTGCACATCAGCGATGTGCGCCAGAAACTCACCTCAGCTTTTCACATTATATCATCATGATGCTTTCTGTATGATAGGAACATGTGCGTTTCTCTGGTCTGATAGCCATGCCAAAAGGTAATCATACCTAGAATTTGTCATTTTTGTTGTCTTCATTCGCTGCCTTTGCTATTGTCCTAATTCTGATGATTATACCAACCTTAGTTTTGATTATTTATCTCCGCTAGTTGTTTACAAACAGTGAGAACATTTTCTCTGGAGATTTTCTCCATAATTTTCTCCATAACAAGACTGGCTCCTCTTCTCTAACTTCACGGAAGAAGATAGAAGAGAAGCTAAATTGCTTATTGTCAGTAATGATCAAATACAATTTTTTCGCCAGTCTTATAAAATACCAGATAATACTCATTATTCTCGCACCACCATCGTCCTGGACTTAAGCAGTCTCTCTCTCTCTCTCTCTCTCTCTCTCTCTCTCTCTCTCTCTCTCTCTCTCTCTCTCTCTCTCCATATAAACAGTTTTAACATTAGCTCTTCTCTTAGAAACTCTGACCATTAGCTTGTCCATGTCCTAGTCCGCTCTCCTGATCCATTACTTTCTCAAAACCAATAACTGAACTTATTCTTGGTGGAAAAATGAGTTTATTCCCCACTCAACTTAAAATCTCCCGATTCCTATTCAACCTCTGGTTCTCGAAGAAATATGTCAAAGGAGCCAAAAATAAAAATTCAGCATACTTTCAGCGGGTCTTAAAAACTTCTGCCTTTTCATTAGCTTACATTGCAGTTCGTAACAACTGCAAAAACTTTCAACAAATACAAAGTAGAGTTTGTAAGGTCCAAATGTACTAAGATTTTCTCTTGTTTAAATGGCAGCGGAGCCTTCTTCACCGTGGCCAAAATTGCTGGGCACAACTTGTGTCCTTCCATGCTTTTACCTCTCTCTCTCTCTCTCTCTCTCTCTCTTTCTCTCTCTCTCTCTCTCTCTCTCTCTCTCTCTCTCTCTCTCTCTCTCTCTCTCTGTCTCTCTCATGCTGGTGGTATAATGATAACATCTTCTAAAGATAAGGTATCGGTCTCTTGACATCAAGATTTTTTTCTATCTCTTGTTTAGATGACCAAAACAAATCTCCTTTTTTTATCCCAGTAACTACCCACAGTGTGCTTTCTGTGTTCTTTTGCCAGAAGACAGTAAAATAATCGCTAGCATTCTTACTAGTAAGTCCTAGTTCGATGTTAATGAGAGATCATCGATGTATTGGAGAAAGAGTGTGGGTAAAACTACAGAGCCTAGCGTACTTCAACATTGATGGAAAAATCTCAGAAACCATGCGCCATGACATGCAATGAACGACTACAGAAGAAGAAGCTGCCAGTTCACTCAAAAAGAGGAGTAGTGAGACCATAAGATGGTAACATGGTAAGAAGGCTGTGATGTCAGACTCGATCAAATGCCGTCGAATATCAAGCACTACTACATGGATTTCTCGAAAACCTTCTCACTTGTGCTGGGATAAGCATATCTAGGCGAACTGCTGTGATGAGAATGTGGTGATCAATAGTTAACTGGTGGGATTCAATGTAGTGAAACAGCTGACTGTAAACGACCTTTTATATTATTTTTAAGAGTAATGAAGCGAAAACAATAGAGTGACAGATGATTGACTTGCCTTTTATTCTCATTTTTGCAATAAACTCTTGCTTCCATATTGTTGGATTTATGAACGATGACTGCAATATCTTGTAAAGGATAGAGTGGAGTGTTGGACTAAAAGTTTGGGCTCCAGGACCAACATTTAGTAACAAATAGGTATATGAAGACAATGATCAATAGGGTCAAAGTGGGATTGTCCAAGTGCCTCACTAAAGAATGTGGGCATCCCTCACAGCGATACAGCGCTCACAAAGATTTTTCATACTGTTTATAATGGTGTCCAGGAGATCAGTTGGTAATAACAACCATTTCTCCTGAAGAGCTCTCCTACGTCTATCAAGGTTTTGGGAAGAAGGCAGCAATACGTCTACCTAGAGCATCCTAGACATGCTCAATAGGATTAAAGTCAAGAGACCTAGCCAGGTATTTAGGTACGGAAGTCTTTTCTTGAAGATATCGATCCACAAGCTTCGCTTGATGAGGAAGATCATTATCGTCTTGTAGGATAAATGTCATACCTATCGTACGCATATGGACGAACATAAGGGTCCAGGACCTCGTCTGTATAAGTTGCGCATTCATGATTCTGCTATGAAGCACATACAGGTTGTTGCGTTCAACCAACGAGATTCCTCCCCAAACCATCACATTGTCTGCACCATAAGTATCCCTTTCCACTTGTAGTATCCACTATAAATATTCATTTGTCCCTGATTCTCTCGAGATTAGAACACACCTGGTATTACTTTGTAGAGCAAATCGGGACTGCAAACAACACCGATTCCCCCCCCCCAATGTTCTTTAGTCCAGTTGACGTGGAGCCTGGCCCATTTCAAGCGTTCTCTCCTGTGGCATGGGAATACGGGCGCGCAGTCTACCGGCTGCCTAGCATACAAATCCTCTTCGTAAAGCCTTCTGTGCGCAAGCAGAAGCCGACGAATCCTCTAGCCGACTCGAGGTCAGATCATAGCTGATTCGTGTAGCATTCCTGTTTTTGGTGCGTAGATAATCGGAAATATCAGTCACCCACTACGGTTGTAGTCCGTGACCTTCCTTCACTATATGTGACCGTTGGAATTGGTTCCACAGTTTATGAAGCACGAAATTTCTCACATATAACCATCTGACTACCTTCGCCTAACTTTGGCCTGCCTCTAGTCTTACGATGGCTCGTTACCTGAATTCATCTGTTAACTGATGTCTTGCAGCCATATTCAAGGGTTTTGCTATCATGAAATATCTTGCATCATGTTCATATACCGCTGATAGCACAACTCATTTGTATACGATAACGACTTTCATATATTTTCCCTTTGCCACTGAATTATCGCGATTTTTTACTTTATTCCGTAATTTATGGAAACCAGTGTATATATCAAAGGTAGTACATTAGTATTAGTACCGCTAGTGGGAAAGGGTTAGATAATTTGGATATCCTATTCTAGAGAACCAAACATGGAGATTTTTCAAGCCACTTCAGGCCTCCAGTGAGCCCAAACGTTTTGGGCAATGCGTGCACTGAAACTATGAAAGCTTTTGCTCTCTTAAGGTTTCTGCCTGGTCTCTGAAGAGAACCAACGAGTTCGAAAGAGATGTCAGGCCAGTGAAACCTTTATCAAATGCACTAATAAAAGGTGAATATATGGACACGCTTGGGGAAGCGCCCATGTCTTTTAAGTAGTGCAAGCTAAGGCAACTCCAGGATGCTGAAGATTGTATTCTCATAAGCTCTCAGGTCAACTTACAAAAACTTGCATAGTTTCTACAAACATTCGGCTTTGAAATCATGGTATATCCACTTTGCCTATGTAATTTTACATTGCCGAAATGAAGCCTTGTGGCTCTTTCTTTTAGTAATAAATAATCAGATTGAATTACCTAATGAGCAGCAAGGCTTTGCTCATTTTCTCAAAGAAAAAAAATAGAACAATAGTTGACGCGATATTTATATTAAACCGAATAACAAAGAAATCAATATATTTATGTAAAGTATTTGGCAGAAAAATTAATAGACAATAATCACAATAAAAATAAGAAAAATACTAAATCATATTTCTCAGAATTACTGAAGAGTATGTACAGTTAATAATTCTATAAGAAATGCAGAACAGGTACAATAAGTCATTAAAATAATTACCAAAGGAATTAAACGAGGCAACTCATTAAAGTTCGCCTTATTTAACTTAATGAAAGATGAAATAAAAAGTAAACAAAATGGGAAGTGTGGGCTTCAAATTAAAAATGAAAAAATAATGATAATCGGATATGCTGATGATATCGTTTTACTAGCAGAAAATGAAGATGATTTACAAAGATTATTAAATGCATTCGTTAATGCGGTTGAAAAGAAAAATCTTAAGATATCAACAGAAGAAAAATTATGGCATTTGCTAAGATATTTAATAAGTTTTAAATTAGAAATAAAAGCTAGTAAATTGAAATATTTAGGAATAAAGCTAAATATCTGTTGAATCGCACAAAATGAATTCAGTGAACAAGCAGTAAATGCTAGTAAAATATCTAAATATCTTAAGAGCCTTATCTGGTAGAACAAGAAACAAAAGATACGAATTCACAAAGGTATTGGTTGTTAGACTAGTACTAACATACGAAAAAAAATCAAGACGTAACAGCATTAAACAATTAAGTAAATTAAACAAGTTATAAAAAAATGTAAAATACTGCTACTAAGTGACTGGATCCATGAAAAGAAAATGGAAAAAATAAAGAACAGGATACCCAAAATAAAAAAGGAAGGTTGGGGATTGGCTTAATAGTGAAAAATATAAAGAAGCAACGGACTAAAAGGAGTTCGAAAATACTATAATTATATTTAAAAAGTACGATATAGAGCGATGTATATCACTAAGTCTTGATTCCTTTAAAGTGGCTATGTACTTCCATATACACCACTGAGCCGGTGCACTAATTTATCACTATCTTCTTGGCGAACTTTTTTTTATCGAATTAAATTTTGTTGCTAATCCATTAGTACAGCTAATTAAAGGCTTCATGGATCACCCTCCGGTTACGTTTCAGAAAATTATATTTTGTTTGGCTGTTTGACCCATAACGTTTCCTACGAGGTAGCGGTAGAACTACTAAATTCAAGGTTGACTTTCTAATATCATAACTTAAAGCAATCTAAGACTTTCGTTGAAACCCACTGATAAGACTTGCCAGCCCAGCTTTGTTGGGAATAGGAGAACCTAGTCTTCTACACAACCTAGTCTTCATGGTGATTTAAAAAATATACTGTGTGTATATGCAGTACTTGTGGAAATGTTGTCATTACACAGTTGAAGGCCATATGAATAAAACAAGAAACAAAGCATTGAAAAACCTATCTGTAGGGTGCTCCCATTAAAGACTTTATATTTAGATTTTCCAATTTTAAGAGGCTATATTTTGTCCTCAAGGGCTCACTTTAGTGAGTACGGGCATGGCAAACCCGAGGTACCTGATGCTGGACCATGCCTTACTTCATGTAATATATATCTGTTATATTATTCTGTAGACTGGTCCCTCCTCTTCTTTCTTTGCTTCTCTCTCCTCTCCTTGCTCCTTCCCCCTGATGCTATTAGAGTATTCGAGGGCTAGGGGTGAGTCTTTCCTATCTTGCTAAGTCATTTCGTCTTATGCAGCCACCAAAGGAGGCAAGCTAGCCTCAATAGGTGCCGGTCCCAAGCCCGGATAAATGCGAGGGTTGACGTCAGGAAGGGCATCCGGTCGTAAAACTTCAGTGCCAACTCAAACTATGATTATGAGTCGAAGAGAAAATGATATAAGGGCTAGGGCGTACCCCTTAAGCGACGCGCAGCCACATCGCCCTACAGCTGTGAGAAGTGGACGAGGGCTACCGCATCAAGGGCAGGTGCGGTTAAAGAAGCGAGCCCAGCAGGTGGAGAGGATGTTGCGAGTGGGAACACTGAATGTTGGAAGCATGACTGGAAGGGGAAGAGAGGTGGCAGACATGATGAGGAAGAGGAAGTTGGGCATTTTATGTGTGCAGGAGACAAGGTGGAAAGGGGGAAAGGCAAAGGAACTGGGAGATGGATATAAATTGTTCTACTCTGGAGCGAATAACGAGGGAAGAAATGGTGTAGGAATTGTGGTGTGTGGCAGAATGAAGGGTGAAGTACTGGACGTGGGTAGAAGGAACGACAGGATCATGCGAATGAAATTGGGTCTTGGAGAAGAGCGGGTGGTCGTATTATGTGTATATGCCCCGCAAGTTGGTTGTACAGCAGAGGAAAAAGATGAGTTCTGGAACGTGTTAGATGAAGAAATGAGGGAATTGGAAGAAAATGAGATGGTGATTGTCGGAGGAGACCTGAACGGGCACATAGGAAGACAGAATAGAGACTGTGAAAGGGTGCATGGTGGCCACGGAGTGGGAATGATGAACCAGGAAGGAGAGAGGGTTGTGGACTTTGCAGTAGCGTTTGATCTGGCAATTGTGAACTCGTTTTTCTTCAAGAGGGAAGAACATTTGATAACATTTAGAAGTGGTAACAACAGCTCACAAATTGACTACATTTTGACTAGAAGAAAACATCTTAAGGTTGTGACAAATTGTAAGGTAATTCCAACAGATCAAGTAGCACAACAACACCGACTGCTGTGCGCAGACTTTAAATTAAGATCGAAGATAAGAACTTCTGGTTGCCATGGGATGAAGACAATTAAGTGGTTTCGCTTAAAAGAAGAGAGTGTGAGGAATCGTTTTAGGGAGAGAGTGTTAGAGAGGATTTCGGATGGACTGGATAGTGTACAAGATTGGTGGAAACATAATTCAAAAATAATTCTGAGCTGTGCAATCGAGGTGCTTGGTGAGACATCTGGAAAGATTAGAGAGCAGAAGGAGGGTTGGTGGTGGAATAATGATGTACAAGTGGCAGTGACAGCTAAGAGGAAGGCAAAGCAGAAGTGGGATGAGTCAAGAGTGGAAGAGGACAGAGAGGTGTACAAACAGAGAAAGCAAGAAGCCAAGAGAGTTGTGGCACAGGCGAAGACCATGGCATATCAAAATCTGTATGATCAATTAGAAACAAAGGAAGGACAGAGAAAAATTTACCAACTAGCGAAATGTAGAAATAAAGCAGCTAAGGACATCTTACATGTGAGGCAGATCAAAGATGCTGAAGGAAGAGTATTATGGAGGGATGTGGACATAAGAAACAGATGGAAAATATACTTTGAGGGACTTCTGAATGAGGAAAATGCAAGGACTCACAGAGGAGATGGGCAGCCTTCTGAGGGGATGGTGCAGAACATCAGTAGAATGGAAGTGACGGAGGCCATGAAGAGGATGAAGAATGGAAAAGCGGTGGCCCCCGACAGAATTCCAGTGGAGGCATGGAAGGCACTGGGGGAAGAGGGAATTGACCTGCTGTGGGACCTGTTCATGAAAGTTTGCCAACAGGAAAATATACCCGAGGAATGGAGGGAGAGTACTCTTGTTCCCATCTACAAGGGTAAAGGGGATGCACAAGACTGTAAAAATTACAGAGGAATAAAGTTGATGTCCCACACAATGAAGATCCTAGAAAGGGTTCTTGATGGTAGATTGAGGGAGGAGGTGGAGATTGCAAAGGAACAATTTGGCTTCATGCCTGGTAGATCAACAACAGATGCTATCTTTGGGTTACGACAGATGATGGAAAAATATCGAGAGAAACAAAGGGAGCTACATCTGGTATTTATTGATCTGGAGAAAGCATACGATAGAGTGCCAAGGCAAGAAGTCTGGAGGTGTCTGAGGGAGAAGAAGGTGCCGGAGAAATATGTCAGGTTGGTGCAGGAAATGTACAGAAATGTGAAGACAAGTGTTCGGACCTGTTTGGGACAGACAGAAAGTTTTCAAGTAACAGTTGGCTTGCATCAAGGGTCAGCATTAAGTCCGTTTCTGTTTAATATTGTGATGGAGGTGGTAACAGAGGAGGTGAGAGAAGATGCACCTTGGACAATGTTGTATGCAGATGACATCTTGCTCTGTGTAGATTCAAGAGAAGAAGCGGAAACTAAACTGGAAAGATGCAGAAAAGTACTGGAAGAAAGAGGTATGAGACTGAGCAGAAGTAAGACAGAGTATATGTGTTGCGCAGTGGGCGGTTGCCAGGAGACAGACCTGGAACTGGAAGGAAATGTCATCAGGAAGGTGAGAGACTTTAGATACTTAGGTTCGACAGTGGAAGAAGATGGAGGAGGTGAGAAGGAAGTGGGATGCAGTATACAAGCAGGTTGGAGGAACTGGAGGGAGATGGCTGGAGTGTTATGTGATAAGAGGGTGCCGATCAATCTGAAAGGCAAAATTTATAGGACAGTAGTGAGGCCAGCTATGACATATGCTATAGAAACTGTGGCCCTGAGGAAAAATAACATTAGCAGGATGGAAGTAGCAGAGATGAGAATGCTTAGGTGGATGTGCGGTGTGACCAGAAAGGATCATCTGAGAAATGACTATGTCAGGGGAACAGTGAAAGTTACGAACTTAGGAGTGAAAGTACAGGAGGCAAGGTTGAGATGGTTTGGTCATGTGATGAGGAGGGAGGACGAATATGTGGGAAGAAGGGTCATGCAGATGGATGTGCAAGGAAGGCGGAAGCGTGGGCGGCCAAAGAAGAGATGGAGGGAGCTGGTAGAAGAGGATTTGAAGATGAAGAACTTGGATGTGGTGACAGCCCAAGACAGGAAGGTGTGGAGGAGACTCATAAGAAACAGTGACCCCACTTAAGTGGGAGAAGCTGCAGAAGAAGAAGAAGAAGAAGAAGAGGCTATATTTTATTAGCAATAAGAATAATCTGAGAATAAATTATACTTGTTTTATCCAAGCATGAGGGAAAAAAGGGTATGCATGAAATATCTTCACGACTAAGATACTTGTATATAGAGGCTGTTGACTGTCCACTTGAAGACTTACACAAACATGGTGTTCCAACTGAACACCATGTTTGTGTAAGTCTTCAAGTGGAATTTCAATCCGGCGTGGGACTGCAGTCAAAATAGGTATGATGTCACTATTGAGTGAGGACTAGAAAATTAAAAGCTTTTCACCAATTTTTTTTGTAACACCATTCATATGCTAAATATTAAGCTTTCGTTTAAGGCATTCGTGCAGGAAAAATATAATGTCTCTCATATTTCACTAAGAAGCTAATGCCTGGAATATAAAATACTATCTTTTATTTCTTCGTTGAACGAAAACTCCCAAGAGAAATAACCTAACCATCACTGATTCTTCATTTGATTAATAGCTTCTGAAATTTGTGTTCACATGATATTTTAATGCTTGTTTGTTGATACTTGCTTGCTTGTTGGTGTAAATTCTGTTGCATGTAATGGGGATGACCCGTTTTATTTGATATCAAAACCTACAGAAATATTGCGACCGTTGTGTTGTTTTCATGTGAACTAAGAAGGGATCGAAGTGTTATCCAAGGCAGTTCTTGCATGAAACTGTTCTGTGTGCGGTCTTCTTTATATACGGTCTTCTTTCTAATAAAAGCATAATTAAATTAATTATCCGTTTTTTTAACTGAGTATTAATCCAAGATCACATAAATAACTGTAAACGGAAAATAGAACGAACCGGTTCGAGAACAAGCACAAACGCATCAAAGATAATTTTCACCAACTCAATTTATTCTCTGTCCAAACGATCCGTGGTACGCAATATAAAACCAGTTTGATAAACTTTGGAAATAGAAATTGTAATTCAAAATCAACGTAAGGATCTCATGGAACTCATTGGAGAGTCAGTTGATGAGAGTTTAGCAAATACATACAGTAGTTGGTCCAGCTGCCTCTATATCATGGACAAAACTACACAGTTCCCTTTTCAATCCTCGTATATTATCTTGGAATGAAAATTATTCTTGAAAGTAGCTGACATTTCGCTGATGCTTCACCGAAACTAAAATTTATATCTGAAGTCGCTGTGGCATGCTATCTTGGTTTCGTACGAACCGAGCTCTTAAGCGGGGGGAGAAAGGGAATCAAATCTCCATACTACACAGACGTCTGTCAGTTGTCAACTACCCATCAAAACTACTGACCAACTTATGGCCGAGGGCAGTGTTTACTCCTGCTTCGATTGCCTGCTTATGCAGCTGAAACTGTCGACAGGCATGAACCCGATCGAATATATATCTATGGTGTCTGTACTCGATTGTATCCTGCGGTAGGCTCATCTCCCGGAACGTTCCTGATTCTAGTTCTGCACCAAAAGCAAACTATAATCTCTCCAAGTCTGAATTTCATAGCAGCGCATGAATTGCTAACAGCAATATCTATCAGAAATTGAATGTTCACTTTCATCCATGCCTATCTCAATGGAGATAGGTCTCTGTGAAGACTTATAGTATGTGCTCTCTCGGTTATGTTTGAAAACAAAATAGCGCATGCAAAGTATACGTTCTGATTTGTTTTCTGGGCATTTTATGTTGGCCGACCTAAGAGAGGGTGGAGGGAGGGAAACTGTTCTTCAACCTTTCGAAAAGCGATTATTCCCAGCCTTACTAATATGCAAATATTTTATATAAATGGAAATTGCTCTAAAAAGACCCGAAAATGTCCTTTAGCGTTTATTTTTTTATTTTAAAGTTATTGAAGTTTGGTTACTTCAATAATTACTATTAAATTAAACGCAAGCGTAATATTCTCTTGAGGACCGCATTACAATTATTATTATTATTAAATATTATAAATGATATAAAAATGTATAGATAGATAGGTAATTGTGTAATCTATCCTGTGTAACTGAACTATAATTGATTACAAACTATTACTAAAATCGTTATTACTACTAATAATCCACGAACTGTTGAACTATATGACTTGCGCACTGTACAAAGTATGAGATAAATTGGAATCTGTATTGAACCACAAGTGAAAAAATTGTAGTATTATCTTTAAATTGTATGTAATTATATTAAATTGTATGTATTATATAAATATGTGTATTATATGCATTATATAAATTGTATGTATAATTAAATTATATGTATATAATTTATTTGACAGGTAATAAAGTATTATTTGACATTTGAAAAAAAAATTATTTAAAAAAACATTATGTACGTGCAAGTATCTGTTATGCACAATTTTTTCATATAATGTATGTAATTTATCTGAGAAATAATTAAAAAAATATTATTAAAAAATTATTATTACCTAACACCTCCAAGAGTTTCAAAGTCTCACACAGAAGAACACTCTGCACCACAACGTGCTATCTATGTAAATATCGTTCGTTGCAGATTGTGTGAAGTTACAGCGGTTAACATTGTTGTCAGAAATAGCATGAAGGGGTGGAAGGTAAGCGAGGGAGAAGAGCTATTCTTTCACGCATCAATATTGTTTTCATTTAATCACTAAATAACTTCCATTATTCTTATTATCTGTATCTCGATTTTGCTATTATTTCTAATAAGTTTATGCTTCATAATTACGAAGTTATTTAAATGAAGTGTAGTTTTATCTTTATCATTAACTTAATCGTGTGAAGCGGTTATTTGCATGTATTTTATAGATTGTTGCTACTCTGAAATTAGTGTTCCTAGCTGTGAGATCTTATAAACCACATCTATTATCATTTTTACTACACCTTTGGTATTCCAGACTACAGGTGATTATAATTTGAATTTTATGAATTTATTAATAAAAGGTCATTCAATTGTACCTTGTAAATTAATTATTTAAACGTACGAGAGAGAATGAATGTACCGCATATCTTCTATCGCAGTTTTCGTTATAAGTGTACACACATTGAACGTCAACGTACATTTGTAGCAGTGAAATATTTAGCTGCATATACTTCATTTAGGTAAATATTTATCTAAATGAAGCGGCTAGGAGCATACTTCTGCTTATACGAATTTAGAATGGCTGTAACATAATAGATACTTTTTTCTCACCTTAATTCATCCTCAAAAATTACAAGTAAAATTGTAATCTAATAAATCAGTCAAGTGGAGTGAAAAGAAAGAAGGGAAAGAATGTTAATATTAAACTTCTTTCATGCTAATTCGTTTTCCATCACGTTTAAAACGTTTTTAAAACCATCCATCCATTTTTAATAAAAAAAAAAAGGAACAATCAAAAATACCCCTTGCAATCTAAAAATGTCATATTTTCAAGTGCTCTATTTTCATGCATGCATTCCACCCCTATAATGAGATTGAACGTTTGGCTTTATAATCTGTATGCATGAAATGCTACCTTTTACGCGCTAGCTTTTTTATGTTAGGAGCTGTCGGTGTGCAGATATGCATTTCTTAAGTTTTACTTGAATCATTATTTTCAAAATTTATATTAAGTCTGTGTCTGTTATGTAGTTCGTTATTTTATATACTTTAACAGTTATGACGTAATGGGTACAATAATATATGCGGATGAATACTATCGTTTCGTTAGAGCAGTCTTTGAAAGCAGAAGACAGTCTGTTGTGTTGATTGTTATTCAAGGTGTATAAATGGAATTTGAATGAGGTAAGAAAAAAGTTAAGTTTGGAATTAAATGCGAACTGTTGCCCTTATTTATTACATTTTTAATAAATAATATTCTTTTAATCGGAAATATGTTTCAAAATATTTTCTATTTTGTCGAGTGTCAAAGGACAAGAGCTCTAAAGTTCTTGTATCTTATAGCCACTATAAAGAAGCTGCATTCCATAGGGAACAACATTTGTGGAATGCAGTTCTCTTTATAGGACATTTATGGCAAATGAGGGAGTGCTGAATAGGGCAAAAACTGGAGAATAAAAAAAAAATCAACTTCCGAAAAAAGAAAAAAGAACTTAAAGGAAATGGTCCACTGATTTTTGAAACAAAATCCAAGTAGTAACATACAGGAAACTGTCAAGTTATATTTTCCTAATATATTATTCAAGCACTGATCATCCAAGCAGCAACCGATATTTTTGCTAATTGTATACGTTACGAACAACATTCAGAACTTGGCTGAGTTTTGATAACAGCCAGCTATTATTATTATTACTTTTATTACCTTTAAATATCGTCCGCCACAGTACAAAATATATGTTTTGAAATAATTATTTTGGACAATGGTTAGAAATTATAAGTCCCTTACATTTACTTTCCTAAATTATCGCATTTTTTTGAGTGTGGTAATACTTCTCGTTATTTATGATGTTAAGCTAAAATAAATTTTGCTTTAGCATCATAAATTACAATTTTAACGACTACACAAATATCCAATAATTGTATTGAGATAAACACGCTATACTCGTAATAATTTTAACCCTCCGCATTTGCTGATAAATTTTACAAGTATTGGAGCACCAATGACAGATATTTTTTTAAAAAATGTATTTAAGTGTATGTAAAAAATTGTAAAAAAATGTAACATGTATCCAATATTAAAAACTGTCAATTGTAAGTCTTCCCATAACCAAACACGACTTTTTTCTATTGTTTATATGATTATACAGTACTTCATCAATCATTTTCTGGAATAAGATCAATTGACCTCTCTTCTCTTTATCGAGAGCATGTTTCTGTCTTTTTTTTTTCACCTATTAGTTTGTAATTAAGCAACAAGATGTGCGACAATTTAAACTTCTGAAAAAAAGATCTCAAGCTTGATAGATTAAATTAGTATAAGGCAAATGAAAAAAAAAACTTGGACTTTCGTGTAAAGCTAATAGCAAATGATGCTTCCCTTTCTTGAAACAAATGCTTTTGACTTTCTCTTACTGCGAAAGTAACTTTTATTTCTGAAGTGCAAATTTTATTTTCGCTTATCTTGCATGAAAGGAAACCGATTTTATCCAGCTTAACAAATATAACCGGAAGATTATTTTTAGTACTATCTGTCATGCAGTTCGGTTTTTTTTACTGCTTGACTTGCGCATTGAGCGACTTGGTTTGCATTGCTTTGCATAAACTAGAAGTAAACATGTTATCACATAAGGTATTCCATGTATCCTTTCTTTACTTAGTGAATATGTATTTCGTTATTAAGTGTTTAACAAAATTAATAAAATACCGGCAAATTAGTTTGTTTACTTCTGGCTGGCGAGAGTAAGTACATGAAAATCTATCATATAGTTTTTATTTTGACTGCGTTTATGGAGGTTATTATCTATAAGGTATAAACTAATTAAAGGACAAACTTACTTTCATATATATATATATGTGTGTGTGTGTGTGTTTTGAATAACGGCAGCAAATATTGCTGCCATTCATACATCTATCGAACTTTTGTTTTGTAATTGACTTCAACGACCATATTAATGCAAAGGCAATTTTGGTGACAAATATTGGCAATTAAGATGAATAATCTAGCCCGACAATGCCATTATGATGCCAAAACTTCACTGATATTAATGATAACGTAAAACAATTGTAAGAAAAGCAATATATATATAGCTCAATAAAAATCAGTCTGATTGTTTTCCACATCTCATACTACGATTATTATTATTTATTTATTTATTTATTATTGTCTGAGACCTACATGGTCAAGGACTCATCGAGGTATGACAGATGATGTGGGTGATTTATAGGAGGCCATAAATCACCCACATCAACTGTCATACCTTCTTTTGAATTCGTTCACACTAGCTGCACTCACTACCCCTAAAGGCAAACTATTTCACTCGCTCACCTGCTCTGTGAGAGAAAATCCTAGCTCTTACCCCTTTCTTGACTGTGAACAAACTTAACTTCATTGGATGCTCCGATGTTCTCTCACCACCTTCCATATAATGAAAATTTTCCTCCTTTGATATCCTATAACACCCATTCAAAAGTTTATAAAACTTTATCATATCACTCCTCTTTCTCCTGTTGACAAGAGTCTGCAATCCACATATTCGCAATCTGTCCCCACAATCTAAATTCCACAAACCGGATATAATCTTTGTAACTCTTCTTTGCACCCTTTCCTCAGCTTCTTTATTCTCTTGGAATCCAGGAGACCAAATCTGCGCACAATAGTCCAGGTATGGTCGTATAAAGGCCTTAAAAAGAGGCAAAAGTACTTTCTTATCCTTGCGATGTTGACGCGAACCTTGACATGTAATTTACCTCTGAGTTGTATTTGCAACTTTTTCTATGTGATTTGAACTTTAAATTCCTATCTGCCAATACGCCAAGATCCCTTGCCTCTTCAGTTTCTTGTAGCATAATCCCGCTAATATAATATGCCGCTGGAAATCTCATCACGCCAAAGTGCATAACTTTACCCTTACTAATATTAAACTAATAGCCATTTTCGTTTGCCCAAATTTCAGTCTGTTCAAATCATTTTGTAATTGCTGAATATCAGTAGCATCCCTGATTGCCCTGCCTATCTTCGCATCATCAGCGAACAATTACATATCACCTGTTAGACCCTTCATAATGTAATTAATGTATAACTTGAACAATGATCCAAGGACTGAACCCTGAGGTCACTTTAAATTTAGCAGATTTACACCCACTTTATACCACGATTTGATGTCTGTCTGGCAACCATCCCCCGATCCAAGTCAATAGATTATGTTCCAATCCCATATTCTTCAATTTATGTAACAGACTTTCGTGTGATATCTTATCAAATGCCTTAGAAAAATCCAATATTATCATAGTGTATCCATTCCTTTTATCCATATCAGCCGTAACATTGTTATAAAACATAAGCAAATTACTAAAACATGACCTTCCTTTAGTAAACCCATGCTACTCCTTACAGAGTATAGCTTGTTTGTTTACCCATTTCTGTATGCAAGTTCTTCTCAACTTCTCTAAAATCTTTACTACCACACCAGAGATACTGATAGGTCGGTAGTTAGACACATCAGTTTTGCACCGCCCTTATATAATGGAACTATCATACATTCCTTCCATTCCTGTGGTAACATTCCTGAGTTGAGACTCAAGTAATACAAACGCGTTAAAGACCTAGCCAATTCGCCTGAACATTCCTTAAACAAACGTGTTCATATTCTATCAGTCCCTATTGACAAATTCTTATCCAGGTTATGTAACAGCTCTTAAACCTCATTTTCATGAATCTCTTAACTCTTCATCCAATGTAGCAGTAGCACTATGTTACATACACCTGGTTGATATATCTTAGCAAAGTGAGCACTCATTAACTGAACAATCTCCATAGCTTCCGACACTCGTGTGCCATCTGCATTCAATAAAGTTACTCTTTCGCATTCATTTTTTCTTTTGCTCGCGGCATGATGATAATATTCTTTTGGATTGTCTTTAGCTTGCATGGCTAATTTCTTTTCATACTCCGATTTAGCTTTCCGCACAATACTCGTTATTTTTCTGGCCTCGGCTTTATATATTTCATAACACTTCTCACTCTTATTCTCACGATATTCTTTCCACATCATCTTCTTCTTGTGGATCTCTTGCTTAATAAAGTTGCACATTAATTTCACTCCCAACCTATTTATTCTTCGAACACTAAGAATACATTCAGATACCGCCTCATTTAAGCACTTTTTCAAAGATTCCCATGCATTGCTGATATTTTTCCCATTCAGTAACTGATACTATGGGACCAAAGATAGTATTCTCCTAAGTTGATCATCATTTCCAGCTTTATAGTTCAGCATGTAACTTGTTTTAATCAGAGTATCAATATCATTAAATGCTTCCCAAGAAAGCACAGCACAGCATGATCACCAACTCGTGGTAAAATAGCCATATTCTTAACAGAGACCCCCATCTGACGCTATGAATAAATACCCACACTCTTTGACCTCGAGTTCCTTTTTTCACATTCTGCTTGAGAAAGTTGTCTCGCAATAATTCAGTAAATTCCTCTTCATTCTTATTACGAGATTTTACGAGATTTCTCATCTACCCAATCAGTGTTTGGATAATTAAAGTCATTCATGATGATCACTCGTTTAGTACCCATAAGGCTAGATTGACGATGCATTTCTTCATCCCCTGCAATTGAGCCGCCAGGTCTGTAGCAACACCCCATAATATATTTCATTCTCCTAACCTCCACTTCACACCACTCAAACTCACTGCTACATGGGACAACCTTCATTGTTTTCTTGTGTTTCTATCCTAACTGGACTTAAATCGTCTGATATCATTAGTACCACTTCCCTATTCTCCTATCGCTTCTGTCATTCCTAAAAATAGTAACCCATTACACTCGATCGCGGTTACCATATCTGAAGCAACGAACTCATTCCCTTTGTTTCTTATGCTCCTGGCATTTATGTACATACATAACAAATTACCATCTAGCCAATTCTTACTTATAATTAGATATGCAATTCTATTTGGCCTCGTGGAACTTTATTTTTCCCTCCACAGACATACTCAAAAGGTCCAAACCCAAAACATATTTTTGGGTTTGGACAAAACATAACCATGTTCGAAGCCATTCATATCTTTATCGCGTCTGCATACCATAGCTGAACTTTCACACACATATAAGAGATTTCTAAATATTTGATGTTACTGTTATAGAAAATGATATATATTTAATATATATGCTGGTTATAAAATGATTTATTGTAAATACCAGAAAATGCAATGATAGATTTTCAGTATATTTCAGACTTTGTTTCAACTCGACTTGTTGAAGCACACAAACATGTATATTTCTAATGACTAACATATTGCAAGTAGACCAGGGGCGAATTCTCCATGCTTGCTGCTCAAGCTCATTACTTGTGAAAGAAGTAATATTTATTTGTTAGTAAATGCTTCATTTATTAAGCATTCCATTTAGGCTTTTATTTTTGTAGACAGAAGACGTCTTAAGCTTGCGCGGCAATAATTGAGCTTTGCGTTGTGTATCAAAGGCCGATGCTTGCTTGTTTAGTCAAAGTTATCTTGGCTTGCTCGGTTGTAGGAGCTTCCAGGTCCTCGTTGCAGCACTGTGATTTCATGTGCGCGCATAGCCATTTTTGCTCCCTTCACGTCGTCTTAAACACGGGCCATACGCAGTCAAAGTAGCTCTAGCCAGTGACTTCAGCAAACCTTTACAAGCGTGCGTGTTGCTTGGGAAAATTAATTTACAACCAACTTTTTATGACGACGTTATTGACTAGTTCATAAAGAAGAACCGTAAGGTAGAATTTGTATTCAAGTAGCTAAACCGAAAAAGATAGAATATAATTTGTAAAATAAATGTTGTATTTGTATGATTAAATGTACACAAATTTCTAAATATATAGTTTTAAATGGTCAGTAATTCATTATTTCGCTAATCAGACTTCAATCTCATCTCTCCTCTCACTTGATGAGATAACACACCTCTCACTCCCTGAATGATAAGAGCAAGCGTGAATTTTAAGACCAGCATTCGCCCTGAAGTTGACCTACTGAACTTAATGCTTAATATTAGCTGTAAGGCATTCGAATATTTCAAAGAAAATTATCGATTCGTTGGTGTTTTTAAAGAAATGAGGAAGAAAAGTTATAATGCATTTAAAGACGTATGGGATTCTATAAATCGAACTTTTGTGTGCAACGAAAGAATGAGAAGTTAGAAATGCATTTGCCTTTTATTCGTTCATTGGCGTTTAACAGCCGCAGTATCATTTCTCATCAAATTCTAACCCGTTTCCTTCTATATTCTAAAAAGATTTCAGTTTAGCAAAGAAATATTCTTGGCTTTTCACCATTTCTTCGATCATCTATTAGAAAATAAACTATTATATAATACAAAAAAAATTAAAAAACTGTAGCACTTCCTAAGTCCGCGTTCCTAGGATGCAAGGAAGTTTTAAATGGCTTTATTCCTAAAGGCGAGTAAGCTGGTCTTAATATGAAGTGACACAACTTTCTTTTCTCCTGAAAGTTCCTTTCATCCTTCTCTTCCAAGTAGACTAACTGACTATTTGGAATAATACAATAATGCACTTCATGCAATATGTTGTGCGATATATACAACATTATAAAACTGTATAACAACTACTGTTAGTCTTTTATAATTATGATTTATTTATTTGCAACAGGCTTATGCGATTAATTTTTAAGACCGAATGCGAAACGTTTTAGATAACAATTCACAAGGGAATTCCAGTACACTCACAGACATCAGTTTATCTCGGTTACAATGGAAATTTGTAACCGAGAACGTGACATTTCCACTATATATTTGAAGGAGTGAGCTAAAGAAGAAGAAACAATTAGACATGAAGGGTATTTTAGTGATTTTTTCATAACATAATGACGATGCTACAAAACCATATCTCTGTTGATAGAATTTTAGGAAGCAATAAGACTATTATAATAGCTGCCGTCAATTCAGCACTAATTTTCAATTAAACGGTTGTAAGCGATATTTATGTGTTTTTCCTCCATTAATAGTACCGTTAAATACAACGAGGAGTTGAATAAGTAATGACAATATATGATAGAATCTATTGAACCTGTATAATGTATTGAAACAGTCATTATCGTGTTCGAAGCATTTACAAAATTGGTTTAAATTATTGATTGAAGCACTTTAGAGATAGACACTGAGTATTTCCTGTGATGCATTTGATCTCATCACTACTATAGAACATTGTTAACAGATCGGTGGAAATGCTGTGTGTTACAGATGGTGGTCTAATAGTAACAGTAACCAAACATTTGACGTATATTCTTGTTATAATATGTGAGATTTCGTTCTTACAGTACGCCATTTATCTATAAGTTATTATTCTGAGCTTGTCAGCCTGTGCTTCCGTTACAGCATTTTTTATGAATTTATGAAGGCTGATAAAAATATTAGACGTTTTCCTATGAAAACCACTAATAGTGCTGACGGCATAACCGTGTAGGGTATTTGGCAATATCCCATATAGCTACCATTTCCTGGTAGTTGAAAAGAAGAGTTTTTTTTTCCTCGAAAAATACATATGTTCGGATATTGTCATATTCAATTAAAATGTTACTTTGGATTGAATTATCCTTCTGCTACTTGCTTTTAAATTTAATGTTTCCGACTATAATTTTGTTTGTTTGTGTTTTGTCCTCTTTTTTATCATTATGATTATGTCAATCTTACCGACGAAAGGTTGTAACAGTAACCTAGAGTAACTTTTTATGTAATGCGCAGTCTAAATTTAAATAATCTGGGAACTCTGTACTAGAAACGAAGCAAGAAGTGACTTATTTTAGCCATTTCAGGCTTTTTTTTTTTTTTTTTGTAAAAAGGGCGGTCTCGCACATGGCGACGATATTCACAAACATCCATTACTATGCCTTAACGATATTCACTTGTCCCTTCTTTCCATCTTGAACGGAAATAATAGAAATAAATCTCATGGGACGTCTTCCATTGAAGATCAATCTAATTCGATGAATAAAAATGTTTACATTTTAATTAATATGCAAAATTTAACATTTAATAAATTTCAGTGTAGTTGGTTGATTGCATAGTGTACTTACTCATCAACCAACAGGTGGGAGCAACATAAAAATAAATAAATGATATAAAAAAAAAAAGATTTTCCTCATCCAGTTAATCCTTAGCCTATCCGGATTACTAAAAATATGCAATGGATTTTTAATAATTTTTACTGTTTCGTAAAGGAATTAACAAGCAAGCAAACTGGGCTAAGTGCCTAAGGCTGGAACTAATAATTTGTCTATTAATTACGTGTTTGTGTTTTCCGACCGGTTGTTTGTTTGCTTTACTGGCTATAAAGTAGGCTTAAGTGTTTCAATTCCACATGCGACAATCGGCTACGAGTCCCTTGTGAAGATTCCTGCAAGTCTACGGTAGTATTAATCCTAGTCTTTAAACCGAAAGGCGAATGTTACAAAATTGCAGAGTTTAAATACTCAAAGGAAATTGGAAATAATGTTTTCAAAAATTCACTATGAATTCAAATGTTTACTCACAAAAATATACTAATACAGTATTTAGATATATACAGGTAATATATTAAAACAATTTTACTTCTTTTAACCTAGTTTAGAATAATTCTTTGTATAGTTATTAATAAACAAATAGCACGGATACCCAGACATAATCTATTTTGCCATGAAAACATTGACAGACTTGTTATGACAATATCAAATAAAACTTTATTATATGGAGAGATCAGCACATGATGTGCAAAAAAGCAATTCATCAAAACTAAAGAGTGTAGAGGATAATCTATTGGTGAGAACCCAAACTGACGACACTTTACTTTTAACAATAATTCCTGTTCGTAGTAAAATCGCCTTAATTCGCGTATTAATCAGAAATGAAGAATTGTATAAAATCCGAGTTAAAACAACCAGCATTCATCCGTCTCTCTTTTCCCTGTAATATTCTTTCTCATTGTCTCTATCTTATCGTACCGAAATATTTTCGTAAATTCCTCATTTTTTTTTTTTTTTAAATTTTTCTTTTCCTGTACAGACTATTTTTTCATTAAGGTTAGTTCCAAACAACAATACATAATATCATTATATGGTAACATTAAGCTTTTGTACTCTCTCTCTCTTTCTCTCTCTTGAAGTTTTATTTTTCCTCTCATTGAACTTTTCTATCTATCAGGTAATTAGCATATTTCCTTTTAAGTAAACTAATTAGTGTTCTGATCAAGATCGATTAAACAAAGTTAACTAAATTTCATTTACTTTTAGCACTTTCTCTATGTAGAGCAGAAACCAGAAGAAACGTTGCATAATTAGCTATTTGCATAACCTACTTTTTTTTCAACCTCTCATGTATGCATGCACAGATAACCTACTTTTACTCACGTAGTTATCTTTAAAAGGAAACTAAGTCATCAAAAAATTTCCCTTAACTTTCTCACTCAGCCAACAAGATATCGTGAATCACACTAACATGAGAAAATATTCATCAGATTATATTTGAATTATAATTTGCATTTTATTCTTCATAGATAGAGAATATAATACAAGAAGTCTTCATAATATTTATTGTATATTAAAGCACAAAGCCTTAGTTAATATATAAATATGAATGTTGTTTGGCTATCGCGTGTATCACATATATAAATTTGCATCACACATCGAATTTTGCATGCCTTCCCAGGATTTAGCGATTTACCCAACGATCAATCTGCCTGTTTTTGACTTTTATCTGAATAAACGTTTTCCGGAAATGTATATTCTTTTCTTTCTTTCTTTCTCCTCTCGTTTTCAATCGCTAAGGGATGGCAAATTAAAAAAAAAATGCATCAACATGACTGCATATTTTATCATTTCGATTTTTTAAGTATATTTTGTTGGCCGAGTGGTTAGCGTAACCGCTCTCCAGCCAAAAGGGTGCAGGCTCGAATCCCGCTGTGGGTTTGGATGTTTATGATTGTCCGTGAAAATATTAGTGGTGGTGGTCGGCAGTAGATAGCGTTGGTGTAGATGATAAAGGTAGTTGTGCGTAGTGGACTGGTGAAGACGGAGAATTGTAGAGTAGGTGCCCTCCCTCGATGAGTCTTTGGACTCCCTGGAGGTGTTATGTATTAATACTAATAATATTTTTATTAATTTTTATGGCGATTTATATAAAAAATACTTGGAAGTTTCACATTTGGAAAAATAATTCATTGAGAACTTTTAGAAACTAACTGTTTTTGCATATTAAGTAACACACAAAAAACCTAACTGAGTTAATAAATTGAAATTATTCAATTTATTAACATTACTGAAAAATGAAGATATCTTTGCTTATTATTATTATTATTATTATTATTATTATTATTATTATTATTATTATAAATCTCCGAACTCTACCCGTAAGACTATAATTTATTAGTGTAAGCGAAATAAGTATTAGATAAACCAGAAAAATACTACTATAAAGAACAAAATTGAGTTTTCTAATTCCAGGCAAAGAGTTCATTGAGAAACAGGGATAAGGCTGATAAAATTATCAATTGCATTAATCAAAATATTAGTATTTTCTAATGAATCATATTATTTATATTAATGATGTGACTTATTAATAATGCCATGTATTATAATAGGTGAAAGTTAGAATAGCGAATCTCTATAACAGAAGATAATTTTTCTAAGATTCTTTCGTTATTAATGTAATATATTAGTCAAAAATTTTATTGTTTACCTCCTAGTGTAAGCTCTGCAGTTCCTTGAGCAGAGTCTCCATCATTCGCTACAAAACACTGAAACATTCCCTTATCTTCTCTTATCACAGGGTTGATGCTAACAATTTCTCTGGGAAGAATTCGTATCCGACTATTAGCTACGAGGGGTTGGCGGTTTCTCATCCATACCACTGACTGTACAGGATGGCCTGTAATGGTGCAGTTGAAGATAAGAGAATCTCCTTCTTCTGCCGTCAGCTGTCTGGGATATAGAGATACGGACAGAGGAGCTGCAAAAGAGAAGAGGAAACACTTAAGACCTCTAGTTTGTTAAGGTATGAATTTCTTTTCTTAATGTAAATGACTTTACAATCTTAAAGGGTTTTTTTTTAAGCTGAAAAATAAACGACATTATTGTCATTAGTCATCGTTCACATTATGACCGACAAGGAGCCTGAAAGGTAACCGCATGGTTAATCCTTCCACTACTTTAATGCGAGCATTAAGGAGACACGTAATTTATTTTGACGCCAGGAATGTGTACTGCACTCCATCCAACTAATGAGGTACGAGATAACGCTCTAGAGAGAGAGAGAGAGAGAGCCATTAGACTACGCAATATTTGGAGAAACTCGTATACGAGGAGGATATGGTGACGGTGGATCGTTTAAAAAATTAATGATAACAAGTTAGTAGAAATCTCATTATCTTTAATAATGGTGATTCTTGGGTAGAGCTTTAAAAATGTAAACACCCCTCTGCCAAGCCCAAAGGGATAAAAGGCTAAAAGAGGGCTTTAGATTTAAATCTTCTTATTTGAAGAACTTTTTGACAGGAAGCTTAAGGACATTTTCGAAAGGTTTATTTAATTTTAACTTTATGGTGGAAGAAATGCCAAAGAAAACGATTTGACAGACATTCAGAAAGTATTTTAGTGGTAAATATAAATGTTCATTATTATTTATTCAGTCTTCTACCATGTAGTCAAATTTACTATTTTTGTCCAGCAGTTTGTAATTTCTGAGGAATACGTACAATTATGTTTGGATATAAAAAACCACCGGTGCTTCTTATATCATTTTAACAGGTCACATGTTAATAAAATATGATGTCTTAAAAGCAGTCTCCATAAAAGCAAATGGAGTGATGTTTCTATTTTTTTCTTTCTGAAGCCGAGAAACTATGATGAAAATGGAGCAATAGCTCGATATATGAAGTTATTACTTACCACGCCGGGTCCGTCTTAAGAATCCCCCCCCCAAACACACTTTTTTTTGAACGCTAATGTGATATTTAAGTATAGAAAACGTTTTTTTTTTTGTAATGAGAACTTTATGTTATTTTTAATGGCATTTTCATTTTGTCATCTCCCAGTGCTACATAACGTTATGCAGTCGTCTCAAAATGAGACTGATAGCTTTATCTTTAATATCAACGCTTAACCACTTGCTATTCTGAATCTTCTGCCTCACACTAGCAACAGTGTTTGTGATCAGTGATCACCAATAATCTCCAAATCTTAACAACGTCAACAACCTCTCATACATATACTAAACAGAACCAAGTACTTACAAAAGCAAAGATGTCGAGGAGCTTTTTATAAGTGTTCGCTTTGCTGGCATTTTAATTAGTGGTATTTGTTGTTCTACTCTAATTTCAGAAGAACCAATTTTGCATTCTAAAAAAATTAAACCCACGCCAGCCAGTAACTTCTCCTAAATTACAAGGAAACAACTTCCAGCTGTCTTAATATTTGCTTTATATTTTTACATCAATGTTTCTATGAGATAGCTCGTTTTTTTTTTTCTTTTAATGGAAGAGGCGTATCTAACCGAAATCGGATGAACACATTAATGCAACCAGCACGTAATTTTATGTTTCTTTCCTCAATTTAAAGGCTGACGAAATTCTCACACTTTACTCAACATCACATATGTGTATATTATAAATTAGATTGAAATTGGTTAAACTCAGAGACTTGAGTTGGACTTCTCACTGAACTTTGAGCAACATAAAGAAAAGGCTATACTCCGAATTTCATCGAAATCGGTTGAATCGGGAGGGTTCCGCTGAGTATGTAGAGAAAAAAAAAACACAGTTTTTAGCTAATTTCTAAACCATCATCCAATTATTTTATTTATTGTATTCGACATTTCAAATCGGTCTCCAGCACGAATGTGATTGTTTATAACCAGTGTTTGCTAAAATGACTATTTCCTGTTATAGAGAGTTAATTTATGCATAAATCAAAAAACAAACATTTTAAAAAAATTTTTACTGTTTTTAAATCCGTACTTATAAATTTCTCTCCCCTCCCCTCTTTGTATATTCGTTTGTATTATTTTCTGAAGCCAGTTTCTGCTTTCCAACTGTTCTTTCTAAACAGTAGAGTAATTACTGCACTATCTCTGCAGATGGCGCTACTTAAATTGAATGTGCCGAATTTAAGAGGCGCAAAAATGTTTAGGTTATCGAAGAGGAATAATCAGATATTCTTTAAAATCGCTTTTCAAATAGTGATGGGTAGTGGGCTGAAGTTTGTAAAGTTTTTCGGTGTTCTATTTGGCGTCAGAAACAGCATCCGTTCTTTCTTTACAAAATGCCATTTTTGCGATACATAATTCAGAATGTGGAGATAAATTATTGAAACTTCTTTCGTGTGTGTGTTTAATGTTATAGTGTGTGTGTGTGTGTGTGTGTGTGTGTGTGTGTGTGTGTGTGTGTGTGAAATACCATGAAATATTACTTCCAAGTGAAAGTGACAGGATAAGTGGAAAGAGCTCAAAGAATAAGAAAGTCTGCGAACATAAACTTTAGAGAAAGCGTAAGAAATTTAAAAAGAAAAAAAAAACTGTTAGCGGAAGACGTGACTGTGTTCAAAGATGAAAACAAGATAAAATACAGCTTTCAGCTATAAGCTTAATTATAAATTACTATTGCATTCGTTTATATTTTATCGAATTATGTTAAATTTCAAACGAGGGCAACATTTTACTGTTCATATAGTTTAGAATGGTTTTATTTCCACTCCTACTTAATGATTCTCCAGCTGCATTTAAATTAATTTCATAATTCAAAACGTGTTATTTTTTTATTCATTTTGAAAGTTATCGACGTACATATTACTGGCATCTACACATAGATATCAAAATATTAACACTTTGTTTTTTCTGAGTGACGCTGTAGACTGATTTTAACTAAGAGATGATGGTTAAAATCATTGATTCATTTTCAAATATTCAATTTAAGCAGCAGTGACCTAATTAAACTGGAAAATCACTAATGAAATATGTAAAACATATACAGTAGTCTAATCTTCTTTTTAATGTGTTTTCCATCAAAGTTTAAATCGGATAACACTCGAGATGCAGCTGAAATGATCAACATCAACCTGAAATAAATTGTATTCCGTGAGAAACTAAACATTCACTTTACCGTGTAATTTTATGGCGTAAGTGGCTCTTCATAGCACAAGTATAATAAAAACTATCCTAGAAAGCCAGGAATATGAAGTCCAAACTGTGGATCAGAAGTCTGCTTAGGCTTTCCTTCTGTTTTCATAGTTATACAGAAATGCATAAATTAAATTTTTGAAGATATAAGTTTCAGTTTCATTATCTGCATGGGTGCGTAAAAAAGAAGACGTTTAGTTCTCAAAATGTCTATTTTTTTTTCACTAATTGCAAAAAAAAAAGTTGGTGCTTGTATGTATTTATTTCAGCAGCTGTTAACAGAATCATCACTTGCATAAGGTAAACATCAACATCTTCTGTTTCTTTGGCTTCTCTGTAAGCATTTTCACGGGGAGTTTTTTACTGAACTGTTTACTACATCAATCCTGCACTATCTCGTGAGCTTCTACAAACATGAATACTGCTGGTCGAGAATTCATTGACAGTCCAGCTGTCTTTCTTTCTCATTCATATTATCTACTTCTACTCTTTGGAACAGCCTTTCTCATTGTTTTCTCCCACCCACTACAAACCTCAAGCTGTTGATAATGCTCAAGAAGTATCAATGGGTTCCTTCTTTCTCTTTGCCCCACACACCACTGTTGTGCTGCAGGCATAATCTGGTGTGGGACTAATGTTAAAAAGTTATTAGAAAAAAAAATCATTGTAATGAGAAAATTCTACAAAATCAGTGAATGTCATTTTAGTATTAAGAAATATGATATTTAGGCAAAGAAGTTATACAGTCTTCTAAAAAAAAGGGAGGACGAGAGTTTTTTATACGACTGATCTATACATTTTTATGACCCGAATCTTAATGTTCCAAAATTTCAGGATTCCAAATACATTTTCGGATAAGCAGTTATTACATTGGATTCTGTGGCCTTAGATGATGTTATAAGGGAAGGGAATTGTTACCGAAGTACAAGACATTTTATTATCTCTATTTGTGTGTGTCTAGAGGGAGGAAATGATTTTTAACATCGTTAATATTATTATGTGTTTCTCATCCCAGATTTAATTTAGTCCATACACATCTCATCAGCATATCGGTGGAAGAAATTCCACCGGTATGCTGATGAGAGAAAAAAAGGGAAGAAATTCCCTCTCCCCGCCCCTCGCACAAGGATATGTGCATTTTTACAAGTCTGTTATAAAATGATTTGCTCTGTTCAACTGCCCACCTTTCACATTCCTTAGAATTCTTAGATTACGCGAGTTCTGTAATTGCATTGTAGATAATATGATCACTGAAAAATATCCAAATGTTTTAAATGTTTATTCGCCAGTAGTGTGGATGGATTTCATTTTAAAATTTCTTTTAGAATAATTGTCTGACATCCACACCTTTTGAGGAAGATATTTTCTAGTCTGTTGTTGGGGGTTAGCCTCGCAACCTATAGTTGAAATCTTACGTTCTTCAGCTATATGCGGAAGACTATATTTGAAGTATTTCGGTAGTTTGTTGCAAAAGCAACATGACTTGAATATGATATCTTTTAATAACTGTTTGTTTGTTTAAACCTTTCTATGTATAAATAAGTCAAGTGTAGAGAAATTGTTGGGCCCATCAGGTCTTTAGACTTCAAAACAGCGGTCCTGATATTTGAAGAAAGACAATTTACTTTAGATGATATTAATGATTTTTTTGTATTTATCTTCTGTTTATCAACCGAGTTTTCTGCTTTAATCGAGATTTGTCCATCTACTAAATCCATAAGTCTTTAGGAAGGCTTCGCACTAAACTTAAATGATATCCATATAGTTCTTTGTCGATTTTTGATAAAACGTATCTCGTAGCGCTAATGAAGCTGTTTTGTAAATAATATTAAATTTTTTTTTGGTTCTGAAGTGATTTTTCTTTCTCACTACACATCATAACAAAATTCAGTCCATTGAGAAATATCTTATACTTAATACGCAGCTTTCTAAAGTTTCGAAAGTCATAAAAAAGACTCGCCATAACTAAGTATTAAGGCCTTAAAATTGCCATGGCTTTTTCTATCTATCCATGTTTTGTAAATTACTGCTGTACGAAACTAGTAATTAATTTATTAAAGTGCTTTCCCTTTTATGTGGCTTTCGCCAGTAATTAACAAAACATGGATACAACAAACCATGGAAATTTTAGCAATTTAATACGTAGCCATGGTGAGAGTCTTTTTTAAGATTCTTGCAAATTTGAAAAGCAGGGTATTAAGCAAAAGGGATTTCTCAACAGATTGAATTTTCGTAAGATGTGCAGAGGTATTGATATAATCCCTAAGTTTCTGAGAATGAAAAATCACTTTAGAACGAAAAAATCCAATATTATTTACAAACCAATATCATTAGCGCTTCTATGAGAGAAAATATCCAGCACCCGATTTGGTTTAGCAGAAAAAAACAAAAGAACTATGAATATCCTTTAAGCTTAAAAGGGAAGCCTTCTAACAGACAGACTAATCTCGATTAAAGCAGTCAACTTGTCTGATAAATAGAAGGTCACTACAAAAAAATTTCGCTAATCTCTTGAAAGTAAATTTAATCAACAAATAACGTTGCCAGTAAACAAAATAGTAATTAATCTTCCCTCATACGTTCTCTACCGAACGGAGCAGAGTATAAATGCCGAAGTATTCCCAAAATTGATATTATAGAAAATATCGGAAAAAAAAAACCTATACCGAATACCAAGAGATTCAGCTGACGTCATCCTCATAAGAACTGTGGCAATTCTAATTCATTCCAAACACTGCATTGAAAGATGTTAGAAAAGCTGAAAACATCTTAATATTCAAAGCCGATAAAGGAAATAACTGTAATTTTTGATTCAAATAAGTATACAAACAAGATGAATTAATTACTTAATAATGTCAACACATACAGAGAATTAGATAATGATAAATGTTGGACTATTCATAATAATACTAATTTAATAAGAGGTCTTTGTAACTAGCCTAAAGAAATCAAAGAACAAGTCACTTCAAAACATCCGGTTTCAAAACAAGTCACTTCAAAGCATATATATAAACTCCAAGGACTTCATAAACAAAATAAGAGACATTAAACTTAGTCTCATCTTGGCTACTTTGGACGTAAAACGCTGGTTCACCAATGTTCCAAAGGAAGAGATAATCTTAATCTTAGAAGACATCTTTCCACCTCATACTGTTAAACTTTTCAAACATTGTCTAGAGAACGCTTTGTTCAAATTTCAGGATCGCTATTTTGAACAGTCTGAATTTGAACAATCTGAAATTGCTTTGCCCATGGCCAAGCCATGGGCAAAGCAATTTATCCACACTCAGCTAATTTATACACGGAAAGGTTTGAATAACTTGGACAGCCATTGGCAAACAATGGCTGAACAACGGGCGAACAGCTAAGGTGTAACAATTTTGCCTCTTGATTTGAAACTATTTATCCAAATAATGGAAAATTCCCATTTACTATAAATTTACTTTCATACGGAAGCTTGCAGTACTTTGAAAAAGGTCTTCACTTTTCAGAGATACGATCGTTTGATTAAGCTCTGTGTACTGCATTTGGTGACCAGATTGTTAGCGTCCTCTCAGAGTGCTTCACCCCGTTGTTCTTTATATGCTGAACTTTTTTCTTCATGCAGGGGATCTTAAGTCATTGCTCTCTTCTTACTATCTAAATCAATGCTCTCCTTTCCTTGTTTTTAGAATTATCTTTGTAGTTTATAAAGACAGTTCACTTTCTTCAGAACCACAGTAAATATTTAAAATACTCACGAAATACGTTTGACTGTTGAAACAAAATTTAAAAACGCAACAAATGCTAAAAAAAATTTCTCAAATTACAAAAACAAGAAAAAACTTTTATTTTTAAATACATATTAGTTAAGTTTCGTGTTTCAAAACAATTTTTGAAATAACTTCTGTCTTTTCTCTTTTAAAAAAAAATTTCCAAAAAATCAAATTAATAAATTCAAGTCGATTAAGCAAGCTTAAGAAGTCCCATTTTGCTCAGCGTTTCGTGATTTATGGAATCAAGTACATTGGGAAGTACCGAAATAATTTATCGGACTCCATTCATTTCATTGTTATGTAAATAAGTCAAAATGGCAGTTGTTTTCCCGTGAGTAATGTCCCACCACCCACCAGTGACAGACCAAATCTCGTTAAAATTTGTAGCAGTTTATGGTTTGCCGAAGTCGTTCTACTTTCGAAATAGTAACGGAATGAGATTAAGGATAAGAAAAGCACTCTATAAATAAGAAGAGACAGATGAAAGAACTCCGAAGCATTAATCAACAGAAAATGATTTAAACATTATGGTAAAAGGAATAATAATTCATTTTGTGACATTAAATAAGGGAAACGAGACTTAAATACTTCCAATTTAAAAACGGGTAAAAAATAGCTACACACTAAACCCCATGTGGTGATGGTGAACACTAAATGTGGTGTATAATCCTCCTGAAAGATCCACTCGAAGCGAATTTACATAACACATCTCCAAAGAAGCGGACTAAAGTTTTGTTTTTGTTACGAGAAAAACCATAAAAGACGATTGGATGCAATTCAACAGTGAATTGTTGCACCTGTTTTTATGCTTCATACATATTCTTTGTAGCGTGGTTCTCCTCGTGTAGAAGGTGGACCGAGGCTAGTTGCTTTGTTCGATTGTTGTTGCCCATGCAAACGCAGCTGTTATGTTTCGAAGATCAGGCAATCTATGTTGGAGTACAAATAATCATTAGGAAAAAGCCAATTTCTTTGAGGACTTTACATTTTAGAAGTTTCCAAGCTTCACTGCATATGAATGACCTTTTTAACATATCGCGGCAGCATTTTTACAGATGGTAAATAGAACATGTAGTTTTCAGTTTAAAAAAAGTTCTTTTCATTTTTTTTTTCCATTCGATTTTGTCCAAATGAAATCCAGTACTACAGTACTATTTCACAAATTCAACTAATTTTAATATCAAAAGCTCAGAGCTAAACAATCTAATAAATGGATGAATTTTGATTGCATAATTATGAATATATTTTGGTACTTGTTAGGAAGAGCTCAGAAAAGTTATTAAATATTGAATATCAATACTTAAATATTTGAATTTAAAATGCATTCATATTTTTGTATGCTTATATAGCAATTGAACATTTCACACTTCCTTTTAAAATGCATTCATAACAAAACTATTGACCATGCTCAACAAACCTCTATTCGCTCTACCTTCCATCTTACCCAGACGCTAGTCTTTTTTCAGAGAAATCTCTATGGGTATTGTCCAAACAACAACTTGTTACTACGTGTAGCTCTTTCAGATTCTTGTTAGTTGTTATTAAGAAATCCCTACAGTTAAGTAAACAGTAGCATAAACATGATTTTCTCACATTAACCCTCCCCCCATAAAAAAGGTTTTGGACCATATCTTGCTAATTCTGCGAGATATTTTTTTTTTATCTTTTTCTTCATCCATACTTCTATCTCACTTCCTTTTAAAATGTATTATTATTCAGGTTACTTGAGAAATATAAAAAAATGTGCCTTATCCTATAATTAAGCGTGTTGTTAGTACGAAATTCCTGCAGTTAAGTAAATATTTGCATAGATGTGATCTTCTGACATTAAAAAAAATCGTTTTGGACCATACCTTGCTGATTCTTTGAGATATTTTATCCAAATACACTCAACTTGTTTATAGAGTAAACCGCTTGTTTATAGAGTAAACCGCGCAAATTTGTCAATCGCAGCCTACAAATACGGTGTATAATGTGTGGTTTTTCATTTCCTTAGGCTAAATAATAGCAAACATAGTATTACCGATTCATATAAGTGAATATAAGGAGTCAGTTGCTTTTACAGTAGGGAGGAGGAATAAAATGTTGTCTCTGACAGTGGTAAATGACCTGTGCAGTCGTAGCATAATCACATGGCCCACTCAGAATACTTTTGTTTTTTTTTAACAACTGATATTTTCTATTTTCAGTTCTCAATTTATAAGAACATTCAAGAATTCAAATTTAAGAAGACGAAAGAATTTACTCTTTTCATAAGCATTGTCACAACTTAATGACAAGTTTTGAATTTGTCTTCTAATGTAAATAAAAATTCTTAATTTGAATGCGATAGCGAAAAATAAAATAACTGTTCCAATAAATATTTCCAAATTTAAAACTTCCTTTTCACAATAATATTGGAGATCATTTTCTGAGTTGTTTAAAAGGCTATTATATTTTTATGTAAGTTTTTTATGTTACGACTTGTTCAGGTAATTTTATTTTTAATTTTAGGAATAGTAAGACTTTAAACTAGTTCTAGTGAATACAAGGGTATTCCACGAATGTAAGTTTTCCGGTGCTTTAAGAAACAAATGTACTTAAGCGAGAATTTTGGGTAGTATCTCTACGCGGACTATTTGTGACTTGAAATCTAGAAAGAATACACAAAAAAACATAAGTCATGTTATATTTAGTTAATTAATCACTATTTAGTTAAATTGATATTATTTCAGGAGGTAAACCTATCGTTTTATACCAAATAACCCAAGTGTGGTGTTGCTGGGCCATATCGCTTGCTTCATTAACAATAACGTTTTTAGTGAATCTTCCTATATTCTAAAGCAATCCTCATATCTTTCTAACCACATGGGTACGCATCATTCTTCTAGTGCGTCACAGATGCGCCAAGGAAGGAGGATATGCAAAGGTCCATTTATTGTTTAACAAAGAAATATCATATAAAACTATCATTTTAAATCATTATATGTGTTTTCGTTCATTAGTTTTACAGATTGCAAATAAATAAAATTGTGAAATGGCGATATTTTAAATATTAAAAAAAGTTAACGAACACTTGGAAGTTTTTAATAAATTACTCTGAGAGTAATTTATTAAAAACACCGGCTGTTGCAAAAATCGATTACAGAAAAAGAAGTATTTGTTCATGATAAACGGAAAGGGAGTGGTAAATGTGGTATGTAGTGAATTGGTGAACATCGCCGCTATTTACTGTCTTAAATTCGGGTATGGTATGCTCCACACATACAACATTTTGTTGCTATATTTTTGCAAGTAGTAATCGAAGATTACAATGATCAAGATTGGTTGCGTCAATGTTGTTACATAGCTATCACTGCTCATGATTATTACTTAAAAGTGAACTTTCTAAAATCTCCCAGGGTTTCTTTATCTGAGGAGAGGAACGGTGAGAGTACTAGTTTGCAAAATCGATGAGTACAGTTTTCAGTTGGTGAAATATATATATTTCATTCTGTCACTACCAAAGGATTATTTGCAACATTATAATCTCACATGCATCTGCTTGTAGTAAAATTTTAATACGAATTTCCATCTTCAGAAATTCTACATTCGAATTTTGGGATCTTCCCACACATTTCACTCATCAGCAGACCATAGGTATTTACATAAAAGTTTAACACTTTTAAAGTTTAACACTCCGACTTTTGACACCTGCGTTTTGAAACCTGATCTTAAGTGTATGCAGTTTTCTCGTATAGTCAGAATGCTTTACGTAAATGCATAGATTTTTTTTCCTGGCCACTTTCGCTTAATTTATGACAGTATCTGATATTTTTAATATTTTTCAAAATCATATTCTAAAAATAGTGTACTTC